>NC_022031.1:47453812-47465389 GCF_000317375.1 Microtus ochrogaster | reverse complement strand
TCTATACACACACACACACACACACACACACACACACACACACCAGGGAGGGAGATCATCCTTTTCTGCTTCTCAGTTCACATGCTGAGACCATCATCATCAGGATGTCTCTCCAGGCCTCTGGAGCCCATAATAGGCCAGGACCCCCAGGTCTCTGGCACTCTGAGATAGTTGGGGGTAGAGGATATTTGCCCACCCTAAAGATAATATTTTAACTTCAGGTGGCTTGCTGTAGGAGTTCGGGATCTGACTCCAGGTTGCACTGCTCCCATGTCTGGATACACGAAAAAAAAAAATTACCTTGCGAAATCGCTTGTGTTGCTTCAAAGACTATAAAAAGCATGGCAAGAGATGAGTTTTCTCTTCCCGCTCCCACATTCCACAGCATAACAGCATGGGGAGATTTGGGCTGGGTTCCAGACCCTGGAGGGTCAATTTAGCACAAATAGCTGGAAGGTACATATGGCATCATTCATGTTCTCTGGTGCCGGTGGCATTCTCTGGGCACCACAGACATCCCACTCCAGAGCAGAGCTTCTCGTTACCCTTGCTGTGCCACTAACAGCAGGCCCTGCATGTCACAAGGAGATTCCCAGTGTCTTCAGAGCCCTGTGGTGGCTGTAGTCAGAATACATTCCGCCACATTTCTGTCACTGGGAATCTGTACCTTGCCACTGTAACCCGCCACAAAGCCAACTTGCAGGATGGGTATAATATCCCGTCAGCATATTTCATCCCCCTTGTTCTCTTCAGCCAAAAAAAATCTGCAGAACCTGCAGCTTTTCATCTGAGAAAACATAAGCCACAGCTTCAGTGAATAGGAGAAAGATCTGGAAGCGGCCAGGCACCATCTAACCAGCCTTGGGGCCAAGTTCCTTTCAGCCCATATAAAAAAATAATTAATTTACATGCGTGTTAATACGTGGCAGCTTTGTTACCAAACTAGATAAATGCAAAACTCAAGCAGATGAAATTCTAAAATTGGATAGCTTGTGTTAAATATTCAAAGGAGGGAGAGAGGATATAAAAGAACTGTACACCTAGTTCTGTTTCTAATGTATCTCCAGTTTTCTTCCTTGACAACAGCTCTTCAGTCTCTTGAATGCTCAACTGTATTGACAACAAGATTTTGTTCTTCCCACCAAGCTCACCTTCAACAAGTGCATCCAGATTTAGGTCGGACATGAGCTTACACAACTCTCTAATGTACTAACTATCACTTGAAAAGCACCACAGAATCCTGGGTTGGGTTATTTTAACTATAATCATGGAATGTTTTATGGAAAAAAATGTAATTAATTAGTTCAAATAAAAGCACTTTCCTATTCTCCTATTGGTTACCTATCCATTCCCCGCCTCCATGCTGACTCCTGCCTCCCTCCATGTTTTTACCAGGTAACCACCACTCATCAGTAAGGGGTCATCTCTAGCTCAAGATGAAATTTTGAGAGACAGTCATTGCCTGGACTGAATTCACTCCCTGGAGTGACTAGTTTAAATGAGATTGAAATGTATGTTTCAGTTCTAACAAATGAAACATCTGGAAACCCATTCAAGAGGCTCTGAGAGATTTCCTCACTCTTAGAGAACCCACCAGGAGTAAAATCTATTGTTCAGTGTTACATATGAACTTGACCTGAGAGCCACTGACACCATTTTAGGTAAGAGGATAAGAATCTGGGTTCCAGGGGACCTGACAGATAAACTGACTCTGAAGTAGCCCTACCTTGGACTTGTTGAAAGGATGCTCATATTTTCCTCATGCTTGGGGTTCTCAAGTCCAACAAAACAGCGTGACTATTGAGTGAGCTATTGGCTCTGATTGATGAACATGACTCACATCTTCTCCCTTGCTCTATTTTTGCCTCAAAGGAACTTCTTGGCTAAAAATGGAACCATTCATATATTTGAACAGGCATGAGGAAAGGTTGCTCAAAAAAGGGGGGAGGATTATCAACAAATCTTAGCCCTTAACACCTTCATGGGGGAAAAAATGACCCGATGGTAGCTTAATGACAATCCAAATCCACCTGCTAAGCACCTATGAGTCTCCAGCCACTGATACTTCCGAGCTTCATGATGGGCAGCAGCTTCCAATATGGTCAGCCACAAAGACCATGGGTTTCTTCAGAAGAAACCGTGCAAAAGCCTAATGGACCACTCTTAGACCAGAGAGGGTAGGGTCCCACAAGGCCCCTGAGTCACTGCCACCAAATCACCAGGATTCCTTGAAGCAGCTATAAAGATGATGATGGTAACCAAGACTGAGGAGCCAGGCAGTGTTCTACATAACATAAAAACATGAGTCCTCGCAGCTTAAAGAACAAAGCAAGAGGCTTTTACTTGTAGGAAAACATGCAAATCAATAACAAAATGTGCTGTCAAGACAGGGAAACAGCATCAAGGCCAGCGAGAGACTTGTTTTGTAGTGCTCTAAGAATTGTGGCTGGGAACAAACAAACGGAAGACTACCTAAATATAGACTCCAGCATCTCCAGGAAGACAAGAGAGAAGTGTGTACCGAATGGAAATTGACCTGTTCTACAGATTCTTCCCTCTCAAACAGGAAGGAGTACACTATAAGCAGCATTAAGAGAAGGAGGACATCATAGAGGGAAATGTTAAGATACACATAATGGACAAGGATTAACTATTCATACAACTTAGAATTTAGAAACAAATATCTCAATATAGAAACTAAAGAATGAACTGGACAGATGGTTTGACAATTAAGAGCATTGCCTGCTTTTGCGGAAGACCTGGGATTGGTTTTCAGCACTAACATGGCATCTGTAACTCCAGCCCAAGGGATTCAACATCCTCTTCTGGCCACCTCATGCACCAGGTATGCATGTGGTGAGCATATAATTTCTTCATACAATATATTTTGATCATGTTTTTCTGTTCTTCCAACTCCTCCTATATCCTCCCCATATCCCTATCCACCAAACTTGATGATTTATCTCTCTTTTAAAAAATCTAAAGAAGCAAAAAGATTTGTAAGTCAAAAATACCCAAAGTCTTTAAAACAAAACAAAAACTATAGTCTATCATGTGTTGGCCAATTACTCCTGGGCATGGGACCTGAGCTGAAGTGTGGCTAATATAGCCAATGATAATCCATTGGAAAACAGTGGTTTTCCCTTTGCCATCAAGGATCAATTGCAAACAGCTTCTTATTTACAGTTGGGATCCCAAGTCTATTTTCCCTTTTCAGTGCTGGCACCCCATCCTGCTTGAACCTGTGCGGAGCATCTGTGTGCTGCCTCAGTCTCTGTGAGTTCACAGTCTCGCTGTATCTGGGTGACACTGTTTCATTAGCATCACCCACCACCTTTAGCTCTTACACTCTTTCTCTTCCTCTTCAGCATAGACCCCTGAGCCTTGAGAAGACAATTGATAATGACATCCCATTTAGGATTGAGCGTTCCAAGGTGTCTCACTCTCTTCACACTGTCTAGTTGTGAGTGTCTGTGTTCATTCTCTCTACTGCAAGAAGAAGCTTCTCTGATGTGGGCTGCGTGGGGTCCTGATCTATGGGTACAGCAATATGTCAAAAGAATCATATGATACATGGTAAACAATGCCTTGGGAGAACTATTAGAAAACTCCAGGGGAAAAGGCAGAGGGCCTTTTTCCTCAAGTACATTTTATTTCCCGTATTGTTCTTAGACCTGATTTTGTCCTCTTGTAGTAAACATTTACACTCAGTTTATAAGACTTATTTATAGCCAGAACATAGCTATAGAATCTAGGCTTGTCAGTGTAGCCTGAATCTTCATATGGCTTCTGCCTTGCTTTCAAGCTTTCCCAGATACAACCTAGAGTGTGTGCCAGGTATTGTATTAAATTGTTCTATCCTGAGAAAATTCTGGGGAAGGGCTGCTCTGTTAATATTTAGTGTGTGCTTACTGATGTTTATGTACATGTTTTATAGATCATATTTTCCTGATCCTGTTTTTCTGAACTCGAACTACCTTCCTTGCATCATTACTTTCTTTGTTTAGCTCATGTATAAAAGTACACTAAAGTAAGGTTGTCTGTGGTATTAGGCTATACTGCACCCCATTCTTTCAGGTCCTCAGATCCCAGGTCTCACAGACACAGATCTGCACAGGTCCATGAAAGTTGGTAGTTTACTCCCATAACATGTGTGCCACTATTGTACCAGTATAGCATGCAAGTAAGTCACTACTGTAGGTCATGGGATATGTAAGTAGAAGATAATTATGATTACCTTTTTCTTCCAGCATCTTGCAGAGTACCTTTCTAGAACTATGAATGTTAGTCAGCAGGGGTGGAGCTTCTAGTTAGGTACCAGCTTGACTTCTCTGTGTTTGATGACATAAGTGTTTTCCACAGTAGGGCCATACTATCAGGTAGAGTAGAGTAACCAAGAGCCTTAGCAATAGCCTGTGAAGTTAGGGGTGTAGGGGGTGTTCATGTAACCCTTTTGGGCAATGACTCAGCAAGATATAATCCATTCCTGAAACTGGAGGTATGGCTTGGTGGCATAAGATGTAACTGTCTCCCTTATTATTTGGTGATTCTTTTTAGACTCTTTTGCATATGTATATATTTTAGGAAGCATCTATGGTAGCAGGCTTTTATATAGTTTTTCAAATGCCCCTTAGTGTTAATTGTCTCTCCCCATATCCCATCATGTACCCTTATCTCACATCCCTCTCATATTAAATTCTCCTATTTTAGGTAAAAGTGTTAGTGGAGGACACTCATTTGTTCCCTGGCCACTCAGACCTGAAATAACCACACAGAAACTATATTATTTGCTATATTGTTTGACCAATAGCTTAAGCGTCTTTCTAGCTAGCTCTTACATCTTAAATTAACCCATTTTTATTAATTTGTGTATCTCTATATAGCTGTGGCTTACCGGACAAAGTTCTAGTGTCTGTCTCCTCTGGCAACTATATAGCTTCCCATTGACTTTGCCTTCTTTCTCCCAGCATTCAGTTTAGTTTTCCCACCTAGCTCTACTCGGCTCTATCGCAAGCCAAAGCAGCTTCTTTATTCATTGACCAATAAAAGCAACACATATGCAGAAGGACTTCCCTCATCATCTCTCCTTTTCTGTCTAAATAAAAAGGAAGGTTTTAACTTTAACATAGTAAATTACATATAACAAAACAGGTATCAAGCAAGAATTACAGTTACAATATTTATAACTACTTTATCTGTTATATTAACTAAGAAAAACTATAATTATAACTATCTATTCTTCAACTCCATCAAAGACTCCAAAAGGCTAAAATATTATCTAAGTAAACAGGAAGTGCATTGTAAGCAACTTCCAAAACTCTAGAATTGACAGAGACATCTCACTGCCTGGACAGTTCTGTATCATTGTTCTGTATCCAAAGTTCTGTATCATTGGAGCGTCCATCTTCAGCCTATAGGCCCACAGTATCCAGCAGACATTTCCATAAAGCAGGAAATTTCAAAGACAGTTCTGCCTATTTGGCAGTTGATCAGTAACTTTTTTCTGTGTCATGCAGAATGTCTGGCAGCCTCTTTCATGAAGCTAGAACCTTGAAGGCAAGTTCAACAATTATTTCTCTGTGGGTCCTGCATGTCCAGTTCATACAGCGTAATATCAAGCAGTCCAGGCAAGAGTAGTTTCTTGCCTTAATGGCTAACCAACTCCATATGGAGCCTCTTTGATGCCCATCATCCTCTTGAAGTAGATTGGTGCTGCCAGGAGCAGATGTGTCTCATTGTAATGAAAAGTCCTAATTTCTTAAAACATTTTAAATGCCATATTCTGTAGGTCTTTGAAAGGCTTGAAGATTATCTAATTGAAATATATCTCTATATTCTAAAAACCTAACTAACATGACTACAATCTTGACTATTATAGATGATTATCTATTAACCTATATTTCTTAATTATACATTACAATTTTAATGAGCTGCACAAACATAATACCCTAATCAAGAGAAGAAATATATATAACAAAATTGACCTAAAATTTGTACCAATAGACCAAGATCCATACCAGTGCAAAGTATTCATATCTATAGCATATCCCCCTTTAAGTATAAACAAACAAATATTAGAAATAAACAATCATCTAGGTAATTTCGGCGTTGTTGTCTAGACTACTTCCTACTGATTGGGAGCACTATTAATAAGGTCTGTCATGGGATATCCTGTGTGGTAGGTCCATCTCAGCCAGCAGTCCTGAAACTGGGCCATTGTTTCAGGGGATCTTGTTTGATCAAATCGCATTAGTCTAGAAGGAATCCACAGGTTCTCATACTCTGCAGAAATAAAAGTAGAACCTCTTTTCCAAAGCAACATATCCTTAGACCCAAATTTTGAAATCAAGGTATCTTTAAAATATATGTGTTGGTTAAACTTAGCAGCCCATGCAATGAAATGTCTCTCTGTGCTTAGCTCATTCACAGTCAAAAAATTCAAGGAAAATACAATAATATATATAATCCAGACTCTCTGTGCATATTCCATCTTTACATGGCTTATTTTTTTACTCTATTACTTTTTCTACAAGTTTAATATTTATTTTATTTCTTTACTTTTTAATCTATGACATACTCAAGCCTACATACATTTATCTAATACTGTGATCCATAGAGGTTTTTTCCATCTGGATTTGTCTTTACTGCATGCATATCTGTAATTATTTTTTGACCAGTAGCACTTTTTTTTCCTTTTAAATGCTAAGCAGGCATGGCTAAGATCAACTCTGTAGTTCTGCCTACTTGTCCCTCCTAGTCCAACAAGGTGGAGGCATGCCACTCGTTTTTTTCCAGGTCACTCAGACCCGAAATAACCATATAGAAATTATATTGTTTGTTATACTATTTAGCTAATAGCTTAAGCATCTTTCTAGCTAGCCCTTATATCTCAAATTAACCCATTTTTACTAATTTTTGTATTGCCACATGGCTAGGGCTTGCTGGACAAAGTTCCAGCATATCTCCTCCTATAGCTACATGGCTTCCCACTGACTCCACCTTTTTCCTCCCAGCATTCAGTTTAATTTTTCCGCCTAGTTCTACTCTGTCCTATCATAAGCCAAAGCAACTTCTTTATTCATTGACCAATAAAAGCAACACATAAACAGAAGAACTTCCCACATTATAAAAGTTTACTTTTTGCCTCTCTATAACACTGTATTCTATTTTCCCTGCTTTTGGAGGTCTTCTTCTCCCTTCTCATCCCTTACTAGGTACCTAACCTCTGTGCTTGCTTAGATTATAGCACACAAACAGAAAACTTAAAATTTAATACCCACATATAAGAGAAAACTACAAAGAATAAATAAATCTGTATCTAAAATTATATAATAAGGAAAGTATAAATTAAAAATATATAATACTTGGGTTTTGTTTATAACAAGGCTAAAAGGAAGAAAACATTGTCTATTATCTAGAGTTGATAAGGATGTAAGGAAAGACAGTCCTCCACCAAAGTAAATGGGAGTTCAAACTATATAGTAATTTGGATAGAAATTAGTAATATTGATTGAATTTTAAAATATATGTAGCCACTTCCAAGAATCTATGCACAGAAACTATTATGCAATTTCCCAAAAGTATATATCTACAAAAAGGTTTGCTATGGCTCTTGCATTAGCAACAAAATGGAGATCATTTTATTCATCCAGCAATAGAGCCCTAAATAAGTAAGGTATGTAGTTAATGTTGATTACCAGTTGACAAGATCTAGAATCTCCTGGAAGACAAAATTCTGGGCATAACTACAAGGGATTATCAAGAGTAGGATAGCCTCTGAGAATGTCTGTGGTGGATTAGGTTAACTGAAGTGGGACAGCCCACCCTGAATGTAGGAGGCAGCATCCCCTGGGCTGGGGTTCACATGAACATAAGAAAACAAGCTGAGCATCTTCAGTCATGGCTCCCTGCTTCCTGATTGCAGATATACTGTGACCTGCCACCTCAGGCTCCTGATACCATGACTTCCTCACAAAGATAGTTTATATCCTTGAATTTTGAGCCCAAATAAACCCTTTTCCTTAACTTTCTTTAGCCAAGGCATTTTATCAGAGCAAGAGGAAGTATAACTGATACAGTAGGAGTCACACTCTGCCCTAAGAGAGCTGAAATGCAAGGGATCAGAGACAGGAGAGAAGCCAAGGAGGTCCAGTAACATAAGCAGTGTAAGAGAAAGAAAACAGGCATAAAATAAAGTGGTGGTTGTAGAAGGAGGAAGCAGGAAGGAAGAGAGTCTATTTTTATGTGAAGCCTTGAGGGAAGGCTTCCCTGGAGGGTAACACTGGGCTAAGATTAGAAAGAGTTCTAAGCCAGCCCAGCAAGCTTAAAGTCTCTGTACACAATACAAAGGATGAGGCTGTGGCACGCAGTGTGGTTACAGGGTATTGTATAAGTGGAAAAAGGAAAGAGATGAGATTAGAAAGGAAGCAGGGGCCCAGTCATTTAGGCTTTGAATTTGAGATTTCAGATGAAAGGTTTGGGCTTCATTCCTAAAGAAGGAAATTGGAAGCCATTGGAGTATCAAGGGGAGGGGCAAGACCTACTTTACTATATTTGAAAGATTGCACTGGAAGTTGGATGGAGGAAAAGGTGTAAAAAAATATATCAGGGGAGGATAAAGAGCAAGTAGAAGGTCCTGGAAAGATGTGCTGGTTTTGATCAGGCTGGGGACTATGTACAGCATGAGGTGCACCCAGATATGGGGCGTGCTCTGAAAGCAGAGCCTGCAGAACTTGCTAGGGCATTGAACTTGAGGCCTGACAGCAAAGAAGGAATCAGGATGTCCTCCAGCTGAGGCCTGGAAGATTCTGAGGGATGGGAGCACCAGTCTACTAATATAAGAAGCCTGGGGAAGGATCAAGTGTAGTGGAGAGCACCAACAACCCCATGTGGGACTTATTAAGTCTGAGCATCCTAAAAGACAAGCAATAGCAGTAATTAAGACGTATGCTTGCAATGCACAGAAAAAATCTGAGTGGTTACCTACCTACCAGTGTAGAGAGCCTCTCCAGTAAGTGGAGCCGTGTGTGTGTGTGTGTGTGTGTGTGTGTGTGTGTGTGTGTGGTTTGAAATTTTTACAATGAATCTGTGTAAGTTCTAAATTTACATAAATAAATATAAGTTAAAGAAGACTGACTGAGTGATGGTTTTCATAGACATTTTTCTTCAAACAGAAACCTTTTCCAGAATGCTGTCCTCACCTCATAGACACAACAGAGGCTCAGCTATCTCCTCCCAGGGTCCACCCTTGGCCTCCAACCTTAGGAACTCCACCTCCTCCCCGACTGAGTCACTCTGCAAGGTTCCAGCTCTGTTGTGTGCCTCTCACCCCACATCCAGACTTAACTTGTCCATTTACATGTTTACTTGTCTTCCTACTAGTATATACCAAGGAAACAGAAATCTGTATAGTCATCTCCAAATAATGGCAGGATTTGAAACAATGGATTTCAATAAGTAAATATTTTCAATTAAAAATGAACTTTGGGAACAAAACAAATGGCTCAGTGGCTAAGTGTTTGCTGTGTAAGAATGAGGCATGGAATGAACTCAGATCTCCAGAACCAAATGCCAAGTGGGCTTTATGACCCACCTGTAATTCCAGCCCCAGAAAGAAGACATAGGGGACCCCACACACACATACAGAGCAAAACTGATGAATATATCGATGAGTTCTGGGTTTGATTAGGAGACCCTGCCTCATTGAAGAAGGTGGAAGAGAGATCAATGATGACTCCTAAGATCATCAATCTTGGCATTCAGGTCCACACACATTCTTGTGCATAAACATCCATACATATATGTGCCTACACACAGCCAAATAGGCAAATCCATGCCATACAAGGCACAAAAGATGAGCAGAAAAGAAAAAGCATCCAATTTACCTTAAAAGTAAAAAAAAAAAAAAAATGCTCAGAATCTCACCCAACAAGCTTCTTCTTTCTTTATTTTATTTTATTGATTTGTTGTAGGTCTTTTGAGACAGGGTTTCATGTATCCCAGCTAGCCTCAAGTTCACTGTGTAGCTGAAGATGATCTTGAATATTTTGATTTTCCTCCTCAGGATGGAAGTGTGCCACCAGGCCCTGTTTATACCATACTGGAGATCAAACCCAGGACTCCACGCAGGCTCAGCAATCACTCCACCAACTTAGTTGCACCCCCAGCTCCTCACAGCTTCTCCACAATTCCCCCTCCCTGCCCCTGCCACGAGCTGTCCTGAGCTACACCCATAATCCCCCAGCGTCTGGCAGGAAATTGATTGGAAAACCGAAGGATTGTGCAATGACTCTAATTTCTCTGGTGCTGTCTCCAAGGTTCAACTTCCCTTCATTTTTAGAATTCCCAACTTTAGACTCCTTCCAACTGCAATCAGGGTATATTTGGTCCAGAACTTAGCTACAAGCTCCATGCATCCCGTTCCACTTCTCCAACTGCCCTTGTCTAGACATTACTCCTCCAGGAGCTCACCAAGTCACCACCCGGCACCCATCCTGACTCAGTCATTGCATGAACACCAGAGATTCAGACACAGTCTGACAAGACCCTCTCTGCTCACAGTCACATATGAGGAAAAACCTAGGCAACAGACAATCCAAACAGCATGGGCGAAGAACATGCCTCTTCATGTTCTCACAGATCTCATAAGCATGTCAGTGAGCCCAACTCTCTTGTTCAAGCCCCAGTCCAAACCCCAGGTAGTCATGATCTGATAGAGAGTAGCTTCCTTTGGGCATTTGGTTGCTGTCTTTGCAAGATGTGGATGTCAGCTCTCTGCCTTCTAAGCAAGAGAAACACCATCTTCCTATCTTGCCTGGCGCTAGTGTAAAGCAAGGGTGAACAGATGTGCCTTGCACTTTCTCCAGGCCCTTCTGTGGCACAGACCTTTAGCTCACACTCTTCCTTAGCTCAGCCCAGGCATGGGCTTGCCTATGTGCCTACTGACCACACTGGTGTAGATGACGGCCTGGCACAGAGTCAGGAGCACCACAGGGTCTCAGCAGCCCCACCCACAGTCCAGCCCTACACTCTCAGGCCCGTGATGCCGGTTAGAATTGTCTTCCTTTGTCCCAGTATCCCTCAGGATCAAAGCCTTGAGAGAAGAGGCCAGACCAGCGGAAAGATTCTTGGAGAAGGCTGCATAAGCAGAGCCGACCATGTCCCCAGAGCCAGGCCCGTGGTGTTCAGGGGCCACCTGCTGGCAGACAAGGGCATGTGTGACTCTGGGGGAGGAGCTGCCTGAGCCCAGGGTTCCTGCACATACACACAGGCACTACAAACATTATATATACACACACATCTGTAGCTGTTTCTTTAACACTCTGGGGGCCTACCACCCAGCTCCCAAAGAAATACACGGAGACTTTTTCTTACTTATGAATGCCCAGCCTTAATTGGCTTGTTTCTAGACAGCTTTTCGAACTTAAATTATCCCATTTCTCTTTAACTACATTTGGTCCTGGGCTTTTTACCTTTCTTTATTCTGCAAATCTTTCTTTCCTTCTCCCTCCGTGGCTGGCTGTGTGGCTGGCTGTGTGGCTGGCTGTGTGGCTGGCTGTGTGGCTGGCTGTGTGGCTG
>NC_022031.1:47448963-47453602 GCF_000317375.1 Microtus ochrogaster | reverse complement strand
CTGTGTGGCTGGCTGTGTGGCTGTGTGGCTGGCTGTGTGGCTGGCTGTGTGGCTGGCTGTGTGGCTGGCTGTGTGGCTGGCCTCTGGTGTCCCCCTTCCCTTCTCCTTTTCTCACCCCTCATTTTTCCCCGTTCTTCTTCTCTAGCCTAGATTTCTCCTCCTATTTATTCTCTCTGCCCGCCAGCCCTGCCTAGTCCTCTCTCCTGGCTAGCTATTGGCCATTCAGCTCTTTATTAAACCAATCAGGCAAAGTAATACAGAAACATAAAAGAATGCAACGCACCTTTGCATCATTAAACAGATATTCCACAGAATAAACAAATGTAACACATCTTAAACTAATACTCCACGACACACATACAAACATGTATGTGCATATACAGAGCTATGTAAGTTCATACATACATGTGCATGAGGCCCTTTGCTTAAGAATACAAGTACAAGAACATGTCATGCACTGATATGTATCCACGCACTTAGACGCAACGCACAGGTACACACATGTATATACATAGCCCTGGTCTCTGGTTGAATCCCTTGCTCGACGTGGCCTCATTTGTAACTTGTACCCTCCCAGATATGCCTAGGGAAGTCGGAAGCATCAAAACCTCTCTCTGAGGAGCCAGGTGCTGCTTTCTCCATGGCTCAGAGACCAGCGACCCCTTCATGAGATTTCGGCTCCATCTCAACACCTACCCACACATGGCTTCTCCTCACATGGGACCCGTGGTTTTTGACAATTGTATAATGGCATGCATGTGGCTCGGTAGTCTAAGAACAAAGACTAAGGGCCCTGACTGACAGTAACGTCTGTATGAGATGGGACAGCTCACCAGGTGCTACAACAAGGTGGCCGTCTCCCGCAGCGGAGGCATGAAAACCAGAAAGGAGAGAGGGGATACTTCTGAGCTCTCTGGGCTGTCCTAGCTGGAGCTTAGAAAGGTAAGCCTACATTCAAGGGACGGGAGCCTCAGAGGCACAGATTTAAAGACAAGGAAAAAGCTACTGTTCGGTGAATGCTGTGCACAGACATGGTCCATTCCACGTCTTGCTTCGCCGTCCATCACCAGTCCCGCCCTGCCCCTCCTCTGTGCCCACTCAGATTTTTCCACAGATGCACTGCCAAGTTTGAACTCCCCCTGGCTTTTTAACCAGGCAGGCTAGCATACACTCTATCTGGACCACTTCCCCTTTCTTTTTCCCATCAACCTCCACTTAATTCAGGACTAACATTGACCACAGGAAACTTTACCATCTTTCAGTGACTTCAGACTCTAAGGACCATGACGAAAGTCTTGATTTCCATTTCCTCTCCAGGATCAGGCTCACCACTTGACCTTCAGTGTCCCTGCTCTTCCCTGGCTGGGTCCAACAGCCCACACCTTCTCCAGTTTCAGAGCCTTTGAACCTCCAGCCTCCACCAGCCACAGTCTCCTGTCCCCACCCCGGAAGCCGTCCTTCCACTCCTCGTCACTCTCTCTCGGATGCCTTTTCGTGCCCTGACATCCTCTTCGTGTGTACCTGTCTATCACGCAGAATTTCTGTGGATGCTGTTTGGCGATTTGCCTCTGTCTGCTCTTTCCCTTAATTTCAGAAAGGGCAGGGATGTTGTCCCTTGATCATACTTTTATGTAGAGTTTCCACAAATTGTCCATGCTATAATCACTGATGAGTATCTCGACCAAATCTTACTCCAAGCAGAATCCTCCAGCTCAACACACCCGTGATCCAGAGACAGAGCATGAGGCGGCAGCCCAGGGCCAGGAATTAAGGCTAGGACATGACCAGCTATGTCAGTCCCTGTCCTGAATTCAACTTGTCTCATCATTTGATCAACCCCAGGACTCGGCAGGCCTGGCTGGACATTTGTTCCTACCTCAAAAGACCTGTGCTGTCATCTTTTTTTGAGCAAAATTTTAACTGCCTGATTGGCAAAGGCGGCGTTTATCTGAAGTCTCTGGTTAGTGGATAAATGAAAAGAAATCAAGTAACTAAAGAAAAAGACATGCAGATGGTAATTTATTTTGTGCACGGATGGGGAAGACATTCTAATAATGATGCCAAGGGCAGAAAGAATGAAGACTGAGAAAGCAGGAATATTAAACTTCCGTCCATCCATTTTGGTATCCAATATCCAAAGACCAAGCCACGGGATTTGGGGTTGGATAACATTGAGATAGGCAAGCTGCATGACTTATTGAAAATGCTTGAAACTTTCAAGACAATAGCAGCAGAACCTTAAACCGAGGACAGGAACTTTCTACAGCCTGTGAACTCAAGACACTGTACAGGCATAGGAACATGAGGCCAACCCTGCTCGCCTACACTGGCAAGCGCAATGCTCAAAGCTGGAAGAGGCCTGGATGCAGACTTAGGTGTTTCCTAAGGACCTCACCAGTGCCCAACACTGAAAGCTTGGGGCATAGCAGAGGAAGGGCAGTCAGTACATCTCGAAAATAGTAAGATGCTTGTGTATCTCTACTCCTCTCGAGGCCAGCTGGGTGGACCGCTGTCCAGTTGTAGGGTCTCACCAGCCATCAGGGAGATGCGGCCATGCAAACACAGCTTGGAGAGCCCCAATATCCAAGAACCACTTTACCTATACTGACCAGAAACCCAGCGACATTTGTTTAGCATTCGGCTAGAGGTGGTTAGAGAAAATCTGACTGAAGACAACCATCCCACGTGCTATGAGACTTGAAGATGTTGACAGAGCCAGGTGTCCCCTGAGTCCTTCACTGTGTGGTAGGTTAGGGACATTCACAAAAAAAGAAATGTTTCCACAGGAAAGGGGGATGCTGGCCCTCTAGATATCTTGCTGGAGGGCTTATACCAAAACTGGCCGGAGCTCGAAATTGAGAAGTTGCCTCTGGTCTACTTAGCTTGATTTTCTTCTCTGTAAGATAGAAATAACAGTGAGTCACAGTGAGGACAAAATGACTTTCTGCAGGTTGAAGGGACCTAACCTGCAATCCTGTACCTATAATCGTTTTTAGTAGTATTTGTGTGAGAGCCAGCAGCAACTGGTGGGTGATCCAGGTTAAGATACAGGAAATGGGGAGATGTAGCTCAGTCTCAACTACAAAGTGGGTATTAATTATAATATCAACATTAATTATTATAGCATCATTTGATCAGTCCCAGGACTCGGTAGGCCTGAAATGAACATTTGTTCCTACCCCGCAGACCTGTGCCATCATCTTTCTTGAGCAAAATTGTAACTGTCTGATTGGCAAAGGCAGCATGTGTCTGAAGTCTCTGGTTAGTGGACGAATGAAAACAAGTATCTAAAGAAAAAGGTCCTCACATCATTTTGTTCATGGAAGGGGGGGCATTCTAATCATGGTGCCACCAGCCAAAGTCATAATAGCATCTATTAGAGTTACGGTGAGAATTGCACAATACCAATCAAACCTGGGGCAGGGAGATGGCTCCGTGAGTAAAGCCCTTGTCTCAGATGCCTCATGAGCTGAGTTCAAATCTCCAGAGCACACATAAAAGCTGGGTACAGCACCACAGTGTCTGCAATCTTGATAAAACACAGGAGAGTTGCTGTAAGCCTACAGGCCAGGTAGCCTAGAGTACACAACAGTGGACCACAGGAGACACCAACATGAGAGGTCATCTGCTGACCTGCTTGTGCACGCACATACAGGCATCCATAGTCGCATGCGCACAAAACCTGGGACCAGACCAGAGGGCGCAGTCATTATAAGCTTTATAGTTATACCACACTGTCATCATTTTATCTGTGCAGAGTCAATGAGGCACAAGGAGGGCATGTGGAGACAAGAAATCAAAATGCTGGGTTAAAAAGCACCTATATAATTGTTTCAGGATGTGTCCTTGAGCTGGTCACTGAAGTTCCTTTTCTTCCCTGCAGAATGAAGTTGAAAACAAAAGTCGTCTCTCCTGGTGTGAGTCAAGGTCACACAGGTGTTGAAAGGACATTGTTATCTATCAAGAAACGTGTGTGTGTGTGTGTGTGTGTGTGTGTGTGTGTGTGTGAGAGAGAGAGAGAGAGAGAGAGATACTGTGTGTGACAGTGTGCGTGTGTGTAAGAGAGTGTGTGAGTGTGAGAGAATATGTATGTGTATGTGTGTATGCATGTGTGTGTGTGTGTGTGTGTGTGTGTGTCTTTACTAGAATAGCTTACAAATAAGGGTTGACTAGTCCAACCATGGACATATTAGAGAGGCTGAGAAGTCACACTGCTCAGTTCACAAGGTTGGAGGCATCAGCCATTCAAACTGGGTACAAAAGTCCTAGAAGATTACTTGACCATCAGTGGTCTTCAATACATGTTGGAATCCAAAAAAGTTGGAGCCCAAAGTCAGGAAAAGGTGAGAGCATGGCTATTGTGCACTCACGGCTGATGTGAAGGGAAGAGGGAAGCGGCACCTTTTCTCCTTGTCCCTCTCTGGCCACTGCGCTATTAACTGGTCCTCTCTAACCTGCATGCTACACACTGGTCTTCTCTATCCACTGTGCATCTCGCCGGTCCTCTCTATCCACTGTGCCCATCACTGATCCTTTCTATCCACTATGAAACCCACTGGTCCTCTCTATCCACTGTGCAGCTCACTGGTCCTCTCCATCCACTGTGCAGCTCACTGGTCCTCACTGGTCCTCTCTATCC
>NC_022031.1:47446577-47448818 GCF_000317375.1 Microtus ochrogaster | reverse complement strand
CTGTGCAGCTCACTGGTCCTCACTGGTCCTCTCTATCCACTGTGCAGCTCACTGGTCCTCACTGGTCCTCTCTATCCACTGTGCAGCTCACTAGTTCTCTCTATCCTCTGTGCAGCTCACTCTGGGGAAAGGTCTGTTCCTCTCAATTCATCTTTCTGAGAAATACCCTCAACCGACCTGCCCCAAGGTGTATTCCTTAGTTGATTCCAGATTCAATCAAGTTGACAACCAAGATTAGCCACCACAGAAAGCAACTTACTCTCCTAGGAAAAGGTACTAAAACAGAAAAGAAAAACCCAGGAGGAGGCTAGCTTCTTCTACTTGGGCTGCGGACAAAGCATCCAACTGGCTTAAGCTGCTACCCGTGACAGGAAGGCCAGAAGGCCAGGGTCCAGGTGCTTTCAGAAAGGCAGTCTCTGTTGACATCTTCTTGGCTGGAGAATGGTACCTGACCACTGTGTCCTCTCCTGGCCTTGGTGTGCACAGGAAGCGCTGTAGACTCCTTCCTCCTCTTAAGGAGCACAACTATGGGATTAAGGCCCCATCTTGATCTCACTCGGTCTTCATTTCCTCCATAACACACTGCTCCAGTCCATTCGCATTGCCACACTGTACACTGAGTCTTCAACCAAGAAGGACTTGGTGGCGAGCAGGGGAAACTCAGTTCATAATATAGACCGTGGAAAGAATGCATTAAACTCCAGAGTGAAGAGAGACAGCTTCCCTCTAGCAAGGAATACAGCTCTGGAAAGCAAGCCTGCCTTCTTGACTGGACCCACCAAACTTCCCTTGGTGATGGGCTTCAAGCAGGAGTCACTGAGAGAAAGGCTTGGTGGAACATTCCCTACAGCTTCTGTGGCCTTCTTCAGTTTGTGTCTGGCCACCATGCTCCCCCTCATTTTATCACTAAAGTGGCTGGTTTCCCCCACAGAACACCAAGCAACAATTTTCTCTCTGAAAAGTGAAGTTTGCGATTTGAAAAAATAAATAAATAAATCTCTAAAGCACCCGAGTTCCTTCGAACCATGTGAAGGGGAGGAGGGCTTTTAAATAAATATTTGAGTCGACACAGATTTTTAAACAGCAGAAATGGATGGAGTCATTTTACTGAAGAATTATTAAAAAGCTGTTTATCCCCCCAACTGAACAGAAACACAGATCAAACCCAAATGGCGGGAATGTGAGCAGCGTTTGGGATAATACGGCCCGAGTGTCTGGGGTAACTCTTCTGGAAGTGGAAGAGCTTCGGCCTGTTAAATTAAGTCCACTGGCACCTTTTAAAATCTAAGAAAATCAGCCGCATGCTCCTCTAACAGGCTAGAGTTTGGGTGAAAATAAACAAAACTTTTTAAAATCGTCCTGGCTTTGAAACTAAATACCTGATCGCAAACCACTCCTGCAATACCCACTACCCTTGAATTGTTACAATTTATTCGTTCAATAAATATTTATTCAGTTCTTCCTATGCATCAAGACAGAACATTACAGGCTGGTGACGTCATCGGAGAAGAAGAAAACAGACAATGCCTAGCCAGAAGACAGATCCGCCATTGGCATTGGAACCTAACCAACAGATCTGGAGCTAGGAACCCGAGAGAGCTGGATACCCAAAGAGGCACGAGGTTAGGAACTTAGAATGGGGACCAGACATAGACCAGCTTCCTGGGCTGAGATCTATCAAGTTTTTATGAGACTCAGCAAATGCAGAACAATTGTCTGACACGGACTTCCTAGTATGGGATACGGAGGCAGGAAGCAGAAATGTATCATAGGCCACCCAGGAGTACCTCCACATCTCCATGGAACTGGATTTCTCCTCCCACCCCCTTGAGAGTTCCAGGTGTCAAATGCTTGTCATCAGGCCTACATGGGAAGTGCCTTCACCCAATGAGATCTCCCTGGCTCCACAACTCTAACAAGAAGGTTGATGCTGCTTTGAGTCACCCACCTGGGAGGAAAGAGATTCCTGCTGCAGGGTTAGGCTTCCTGCCTCCCCTGGGATGGATATAAGGCAGGATCGAGAGAGAAACCTCCAAGGAAACTGGCAAAGAGGCTAGTAGCCCAGAAAGCGAGAAGGGGGCTGGCTAAGACCCATCTGGGGACAGTGGGAGGGCAGGGGCTCCTGCACATGAGCATTTTAAACTCCTGGACCGAACTCAATGCCTCAGGGTCTCAGGATCCAGTGGGTTTGGAATGGATGGAACACACACTTCAGGGTCTCAGGATCCAGTGGGTTTGGAA
>NC_022031.1:47427878-47446414 GCF_000317375.1 Microtus ochrogaster | reverse complement strand
GATGGAACACACACTTCAGAGTCTCAGGATCCAGTGGGTTTGGAATTGGATGGAACACACACTTCAGAGTCTCAGGATCCAGTGGGTTTGGAATGATGCTTTCTGACTTTCAGGAACCCAGTCTCATACAAGAGTCCCTCTGGCCTTTCATATACAACTTGCTCTCTAGACTCTCTAGACTGTGGGAGAAACTATGAAGTAAGAAGGAGAAAAGCTCAAAAGTGTTTGTGTGTGTGTCCGAGTGGATATACCCGCACCACGTGTGCCTAGGAGCCCACAGTGGCTGAAAAGGGGTGCCAGGTCCCCTGCAACTGGGGTTACAGGCAGGTGTGAGCCTGGGTCATACGAGAGCACCAAGTACTCCTAACTGCTGGACCATCATCTCTGCAGCCTCGGGGGGAATTTCCTTGAGAGTTACCTCTTCCCGAAACTTACCACTTAAATGCTGTATGTGTTTATGAAAATGGCAAATGAGAGAAGGATGAAGACAAAAGTAGTCAAAAAGCAATAAATAGGCCTGTTTGTGTGTCCTAAGTATCTGCTATATACATATATTTTTAACTCACGTTTTAAGTCACTATTTTCTTTATAATAGAAAAGCCATCCATGGCATCTGTAAGCCTCAGGTCTCAGCTTTGAGGGATGAAAATGAAAGAAATGAGCTCAAAAAAAAACAAATATAGGTTAAAGAACTTCATGTGACTTGTACCATGTGTGTGTGTGTGTGTGTGTGTGTGTGTGTGTGTGTGTGTGTGGTGTACATTAACATTTGCTACCTATGTGCCAATTCCCAAGGTAGAAGAGACCCAGAAGCTCTCTCCAGCAGCACCCCCTCCCTTTTCCCTGCTGTCTGAATGGCCCCCGTATAGCCCTGAGAGCTGTCACCCCAGACAGACGAGGAACCCATCAGGAACATCGGTGCCTGGCGCTCACCGAGCACACACTAGGCAGAGGAGCCTGTATCATGCCCTCTCTCCACATGGCCTTCTTCATCCCCATTTTACAGATGAAGCAACCGTGGCCTGGAGAGATACAGGAACACGCAGGAAGTCACAGAGCCAGCTTGGTACAGGCTCCAGACGGAAAGCTATAAGCCCTGTGGGCCGCCTTCCACTGGCTGCTTTTGAGCCTGTTTCGCATCAGGTGGCACCGACCGTCGCCCCAGCTGGTGAGGCGACTGTTCCTATGCTGGGTAATGGGACTCTTTAGCGAGTTGCCACATCTGCTGAGCCCAAAGTGGCCTCTGTGGAGTTCCTAGGCGTTCATGCTGTGTCTCCCGCTGGAGCCGCACAAAATAGGAAAGCACTTGACTGGATAAAGCGCCTCGGGTGTCAGAACACAGCAACAGATTCCCCATTTTTTTTCTTTGCTCCAGATCCAAGTACCTGGGCTCCGCAGAGGCACAAATGCTACAGAGCTGGAGGCGGGTGATTCCCGGGCCCCTGTCGTCAGACTTGGCTAACCCAGCAGTGCCAGAGGCACCTGGGGTGTTGGGGAAATCCTAGCTCCTTTGGCAGAACACAAATCGGAAGATGTAAGCCCAGGAGTCCATGTTTTTTACAAGTTACTGTGGGATTCCATTGAGAAATAAAGAAACCTGTCGTTTCAGAGAAAGAAAATCCTAGCTTGCAGAAAGCCATTTCTCTCTCAAATTCACAGGGCTCTCTACTCCTGCTAGCTCCATTTGGACACACTCCTTTCACTGATGATGGTTCTAAGGGGGGGAAAAAGCTGTCTTGAGACAGTTGGTTATTAGGCAAAGGCAAGGACACGAATACATAATCCATACGACAGGAGATGTTATTAATCAGTAGTGCACATGGGGAAATCTTTAATCCCAATATCTATTAAAAATGCAATCAAAACAAGGCAGAGCATTTTATAGCCATCAAATTTAAGGCTAGCAATGCCCAACTTTAGGGAAGTTATAATGCAGTTGGTTCATCTGCACTCTGCTTGTAACAATTTAAGCTGATAGAATATTTTGCAAAACAATTCAGCACCGTAAATCAAGGGCACTGTACTAGGTCTTATAAAAGTGGCTGCCGTGTGTCAAGGGCCGTGCAGGTGATGGAGCTCCAAGGCACAATAAGACTTGCTCAAGCCTTCCGAAGACACCAGGTACATAAGAGGAAGCCGTCTCGATTAAGTAATAAAGGTAAGTGGTAAGAATGCATACTATTTATATCATTAAGAAGGGCTGCTTAGCTCTGCCTGGAAGGTCACAAAAAGTGTTCCTGGAAAGGCTGACAGTCGATCTAAATCTGGAAGGAAGGGCAATTCCACATGCGAATAAGTTTAGGACAAGCACTGTGGGCAGAAGGAATGGCCTTAGCTGACCCTAGGAAGCTTGCAGGCATTTACAATATGCAGGGATGCCAGAGGAACATTCAGGGCCACAGGCACCGTAGAGGGAAGTGGCTCAGGACAGCGGAGGTTCACCTGTGTTCTGCTAGGAACCTGGGTTTTGTCATAGGTGTTATAAGGAGTCAAGGGTGTCCTTTAGATACGGGAATGCCATGCCAAAGAGCCAGTGTGACTCTTAGAAGTTCCGAGTGTCATACGGAGGACAGCAAAGGGACAGGAATCGATAGGTTACCTAGGGACGTGGTCACAAGGGAGACAGTGAAGGCCCCACCAGGGAGTGACAGCAGGGAGAGGACTAGAAGGGTGAGAGACACACATCCTCATCTCCCAGGCACCGGAAGTTGGCGCCTCTTTGTGGAGTTTTAAGAAGTGACGTGAAAATCAACTCTGAGGAAGAGCTGGAAGCTGCCCTAACCAGAAGTCAGTTCAGGGATGCCTGACTTATAAAGGACAGCATTAAGGTCAGAGCTGCAGCAGTCTCCTGAGCTGACGGGCTCAGGAGAGGGAAGAACACCCCACCAGCAACATATGCCAAGGGTTAGGCAGGACAACAAAGGACAACTGTGCCCTCAGAGCGGGCACAGGTGTCAGCAGCTGGCTTCTAAGGTAGTAAGGTGCTGGACGGAGGTCTGAGTGGAGGAAGTTATAGATATGTTTTTCTCCATCACAGCATGGAAGTTCATGGAAGCAAGGAGGGAAGGAACCAGAAGTGAAGCAGGGGAGACCTTGGATTGCAATCCAGCCTTGACGGGGGCCACAGATAGCATCCTGGCAAGCGTTGGCACTGACAGAATCCTTTAACGTCATCCTATATTGAAGAGACAGAGGACCAGATGTTCCAGGCAAGGGGAATCCAGCCTTTGGGAGGTGACGGCGTGAGTTCCTTTCCAGTTGCTGTGATTAAACACCATACCCAGGGGCAATTTAAGGTAGAGAACGTTTGTTTGGGCTTAGGATTCCAGAAAGAGCAGAGTCCAGGATGGTAGAGCAGGGGCATGCCAACAGCAAGCTACTGGCATGGTGACATGAACAAGAAGCTGAGAGCTCATATCTCAGGCAGACCTCCAACCTGCCCGGAGACGGCTCAGGGACCGCCATTAGCTGTGTTTGTAGACGGAGGAGTTAGAGAGTTGACGACAAGGAAAGACTTCGAGGAGAGAGGCAAAGAAGGCTTCATGCTCCCCATGTCAACAGTTAGTATGATGCTAAAGGAAGCAGGGTTTTGAAGAGTATTTTTTTTTTTTTTTGGATTTTCGAGACAGGGTTTCTCGGTGGCTTTTTAGAGCCTGTCCTGGAACTAGCTCTGTAGACCAGGCTGGCCTCAAACTCACAGAGATCCACCTGCCTCTGCCTCCCGAGTGCTGGGATTGAAGGGGTGCGCCACCACCGCCCGGCTTGAAGAGTATTTTAATAATGACTGGTGGGCTCTATCCCTCTGATTGGGGCACACACTTGACAACTCAGACAAGTTTCAGGAGTCCAAGACGCTAACAGGAAGATTTTCTAGCTGGTGATTGAAATCCAGAAACCAGGGGCTTGGGGTGTGGTTCAGAAAACACAGTACTTGCCTAGTATTTGGAATGGCCTGAGTCCAAGGCCCAGCCTAGTGGGGGGAATGCTCAGAACTTAAAGATGATCAGCTAGATCCAAATGGTACTGGCCCCTATAGGATCTGTGATTGCCCACAGAGAAGGGATATTGAGAAGCCCCTAAAAAATGCCCCATTTTAAACAGTCTCATTTACCCAAAACTAGCCTCAGTTTCCCTAACTAGCTGGGCTTCCCTATATGCCTTGAACTTCTGATTGCCCTACCTCTGCCTCCTAAGTGCTTGTATCATAGGTGTGGGACACTAGGCCAGTTTTATACAGGGCTGAGGATTGAACTCAGGTCCTTGTGCAAGCTACAGAAGCACTCAACCAGTGAGCTACATTCCCAGCCCCAAGAGCCTTCTTGCTGTGGTCAACTAATTCTTATTTGTGCTATAAAAGCACCCAACGTTTCCAAGACTTGTGTTAGGCAAGGAACCACAGTTTCCTCCTTCTGCTGATGCTCAAAAGAGTTCCAAAAGGAACCAAATGGTCGTTATGGCAGCTTTTTTTTTTTTTGCTTTACAAGTATTTTGTCTTTTTAATATCAATTTTAACATCATAGCTGGTGGCATTTGAATATGGGCTAGCAATGAATTTCCATTACAAGTTGTCAAGACACCAGACACTCCATTTAATCCATCCTTAATATGGCCAATGACTTTGATTCTTGCCACAATTCCCAGAGCATTCCTTTATACCTTTGTCTAGTGGACTGAGCTGTGTACCAGTAACTAGGCTAGGCATCGCATTGAAGGTCCAGAGAGAAACGAAGCCAGGAGTAGGGGAAGTGTGGACTGAAGTCCACAAACTAAGAAGCAAGGGAGTTGTAGAGAGATAGAAAGCATGTGACGTGGGCTTTCAGCATCCTCCCGAGAGAGACACCATCTCACCTGGAGAGGGAAGGGTGGTTGAGCTGCTCCTGGTGCCAGCGGTGGTAGAGGAATGCCATGAGCTGGTGTTGGAGGGGCAACGATGGAAATATGATCCTCCAAGAGGTTGGCATGTAGGAGAGATGCCTGCAGAGGGAAGATATTCCCAGATGGAGGAAGACACTGCCTGGCACTCTGAGGAGCTGGGATTCCTGCCTTAAGGTTCTGGGGAGATCTGAGGCTTAACGCAAGATTCCAAAAGACCATTTGCTTTATATTTTAGTCTTCCTGGGGTGGTAGAAGGATGGAGCAGAGGAAGAAGAGATTTCATCAGGAGGTTGTAACTATACATTATAATATATACCCTGCCCCGTGCCATGTGTGCATCATTGCCATGGCTACCACCCTTCACCTGGAAGATAATACAACCAGGATGAGGGCGAGGCTCTGGAATGAAAGGGTCCCAAGGCTCAGTAGAGCCCAGGTCTGAGATGTCCAGTTCCAGGCAATAATGGATGCTCAGTGTAACTTTTCATAAGTCACTTACATCTCTGGTCTACAGCTTGTTCTCCTATAAATAAGAAATACCTGAAACTCAGGACTTAATGAAGATCCCGCCATGAAGATGGGGAAACACTTGGAAAACTATGGAGCTCTATGAACGTGTGAACCCAGCTGTCCCTCCAGTTCCCCCTGGAGAGATAGGAGTTATCGTTTATACCATAGCTAACTTTGAAGTAGGGGTAAACCCAGGCTTTCTACTGTGGTGGGAAAGTCACAGTAAGGTATTGTTAGACTATTCAGCTGTGGCCTCTGATAGCTGGAGGCCTGCAGAACCACACTCGGCCACTAGAGAGAGCTCATCCTTTAACATTGAAGGGGAGTAGGCCCAGACTGTCGAAGATAGATCATACGTAACAGAAGAAAACAAACTGAAAAGAACGGCTGTTGGTGGCTGGTGGTGGTGGTGGTGGGTGTGTCTGTATGTGCTTTGCTTAATTGGTGTTCTGATGCAGGAACTCACTGGGTAATTCTGTCTGGCCGGGAGCTGTCTAGTTGATCAGGTTGGCTTTTCCATGCAGAGGAAGTTGGCCTTGAACTTGTTATGATCTTCCTGCCTCTGCCTCCTGGGTACTGGGACTGCAGGCATGCAACCCCATACCCAGCTATCTCATTACGGCGGTCATCAATCCGATAGTGAGTTCTACAGTTAGACAGAGCTCACTCCCAGAGCCATCATTTCCCAGGTCGTGAACTAGACAAGTGATTTCATGTAAGCCTGTATCCTTCGTCATAAAATGGGGAATACTTGGGCCTATCTTACGTGGTAATGACGGCATAAAACGTTAAATCGGAAATATCCACGAATGCCTAACACAGTGTAGAAATTCTCAACACTTTAGAGCCCTTCTCTTTTCTCAATTAATTACAAACATCAATGACTGGGAAATGTGCTCACTTGAAATCAAGGGACAAAGAAGGGAAATTAGAGAAGAGAAAAGCACAGAGGACCCGTGAGCCACTTGATGCTGGTCATGCGTATCCCTCCTCCTCGTACCTAAGTGAAGACATCAGTGTATGTGGATGTGTCTGTGTAAACCGCATGGCTGGCGAGACCATCGCAAGCAGACCGCAGGCAGGGGCAACTATAAACTGCTGTGGGCATGTGGACCAGGCTGGGGCTCTCTCTCCTCCTGCTGGATCCATTCCCCTCAATTTTGGAGTCGTTACCCTGAGGCAGGGTTCCTGTCACTGAGTTCCTGTCATCCCATCTTTTATTTCCAATATCACCCTTTCACTTGGGCTTCATGTTCCTAAAGAGCCACCTCCGGCTGGCATTCCAGCAAGTGGCCCTGAGAAGGGGCATATCCAGACTGTGACATATAGCTGGTAAAAGAGGAGAGCTGGGTCAAACGCGCGGGTTCTCTTGATCAAATCCCAGACATCAGATGGAATGATTTTCATCTTCTCTGTAGCAACTATTTCCTGAAGCCAACAAGGTCTGCCGGATCCTCTGATTTCTCTTAAACGAAGACCCCTGTGTGCTAGGCACTGTGCGTGGCATTCCGGTAGCTCTCACAAGTGCTCACTCTTCTCTAAGGGAAAGATGAGTATCTCTTCTTCCCCGAAAAGACATCTGAGGCCCAGAGAGGCTGAGCAGTATCTGAGGTCACACAGCCAAGGGTATGGGAGAGCACAGTCTGGAGTTCTTCCTTTGAATCTAAGTTTGAGTTTTTCCAACAAATACTCTCTACAATAAAAAGCTTGCTGCATGCTCTCTCTTGAAGATGCTCTTCCCTAATGTGCCTCCTCTTCGGGGCTCTTCCATCCCAGTTTCTGAATTTATTCTGTGTTCTCCATTTAACCCAACCTCAAAGGCTCCTGCTCAAGTCACTGTTTAGTAACATCCAACGAAAAATCAGAATTTCCTGCCTTTTGAACAGAAGCTTAACTGAGGTCGTTCTGTTGCCAAGTAAAGGTTCTGAGCATAGAAAATCCACTTTCACACACAGAGAAATGACGTGGGATTCTCCTCTGTATGCTGTAGATACCATTGGTGAATAAAGAAACTGCCTTGGCCTGTTAATAGGACAGAACTTGGGTAAGCAGGGGAAAACTAAACTGAATGCTGAGAGAAAGAAAGGTGGAGTCAGGGAGAAGTCATGGAGCTGTCTCCGGAGACAGATGCACTGAAAATTTTGCTGGCAGGCCATGACCTCATTGTGATGCACAGATTAATGGAGATGGGTTAAATTAAGATGCAAGAGTTAGCCAATAAGAAGCTAGAGCTGATGGGCCAAGCAGTGATTTAATTAATATAGTTCCTGTGTAATTATTTCAGTTCTGGGTAGCTGGGATGAACAAGCAGCTCCTAACAGCAGAGAAATGGCTTTAGGTAGAGCTGAAAGAGCAAAAGGGTTCTAGCCACCGAAGGACAGAGTGTAGAAGCCCAGCCTGAGCCCGGACCCCCACCCTTAACTGGTCTCCAGTTAACCACTTCATCAACACTCCACTGCAGTGTCCCAGTTTGGCTCAGGTCTCTGCAAAGGTCAGCCACCCATACCCACAGTCCTCAGTAGTTCCAACCCTGCTCACAAGGGTTAAATACAGTCGCTTACAAAACTCAAGGAGCCCCTTAAGGATGAGCCCCTGTACAAAAAAAGAAAAATACACACTTCCAGTATACACTGGCACCAAGTAGACATTCTCACTCCCAAAATGAAGACTCGGGGCATAGCAGAGAAGGATTGGACCAAAGCATGAGGGAGACCCAGCAGGGGAATCACCGGATCCTGAAGTCTCAGGTTTTTCATAGAATTATCTAGGCTCGAGAGCGCCTGAGTAGCCATACTTCTGCCACGCACATAGACTCTCTTTCAAGCCATCTCAGCCCCATAACTGCAGCATGGTCCCATGATTCGGGCATCTCTAACACTGTAGAGTCTACATGCAGCTTCACACAACAGCCTCCCATGGCCTCCTTGCGTCTTACTGCCTGGTCTCAGGGGCTCTCCGGAAGCATGAGACAGAGCTCCATGACCTCCTCAATCTTGTCTTCTTCTTGCCTGCAAAGCTAGTTATCATGTGGACGTTTACAACTCCTCTGTCAGAGCCAAAACGGTGCCTGGTTGCTTTAAATCCCAATGGTCTAACAATGCATGACAGCATTCAGTTCACGTTGGCCTCTTTGTGCGGTCCAGACCCTGCCCGGGGAATGATGCCACCCACCTACGTTAAGGTAAACTTCCTGTGTTAGTTCATCTAATTTAGATCATCCCGCATGAGCATGCCAAGATGCTAACCTAGTCTAGATACCTCACAGGTGTGCCTGGTAGCTTTGCCTGCTCATTGTGGCTATATCCTGTCAAGTGAATAATCAATATTAATCATTACAATGAATTCAAGGCAAGCCTGGGCTACATAGCAAGACTCTGAGGGAAAAAAAAAATCCCCTTCTCTTTTCTATACCAGGCCAGCCTCACAATTTTACTCAGATTAACCACTTCTTTTTGCTTAGGGGCATAGCATAGTGCTAACACTATTACCAACACTGTTGCTTTTAGCAGAAGGCAAGGACTCCTTTGCAGCTAGGCATGACCTTGTGACCTGATGATGGCTGATGGGAAATTAGAGATGGTGAGTGGACTTACTATTTCAGGATTATGCTCTCTGCTTGTTATGCTTTCTCAGGGGAAAGAGAATGTAGTACACATTGGTGCAAGTCAACTTTGACCCAGAATGACCGGGACGGAACCCTGGGGAATGAAGCATCCTGAAGGTTTATGGAGTTATCCTAAGTTTCCTTGTGAGTTTCCCTGCAGATGAGGATTTCAGTGAGTTTCAGAGGGGGTTGCAGGATGCACGGGAGCACCTAAGGAAGAGGAACAGACAAGGGAAAAGGCACAAGTGGGGTGTGGTTAACAAGGCAGCGCTCCCCAGTGGCAGGAGGGCAACCACCATGGGCACACCAGGAGAGTGTAGAAAGTGACTCAAAGATCTCCCTCTAGCTGCCAGGAAAGCTGGAGGGTTTGCCTGCCAATGCTTGTCAGTTTAGTTAAGGAAAATTAGAGAAAAACACACTCATTCCCTGGCTCGTTAAGCCTACCTCATACCCAAGAAAGAGTGTTCCAGGGAGAGGCTTCAGACAGGCACAGATATTAAAATGAATCTTTGTGTGCAGACCTGTTCTGCCCACCCACCTCTCCATCCTTCGCATCACTTGGACCTTGATGAAGGAAATGACCTTCTTGTTTCCTTCATCGCTATTGGTCTCTGTCTCTACATACACCTCCCTGCTTTATAGGATGGTATATGGCTACCTGCGTCAAAACCACATCTCCATCACTTTGCAGCACCAAGGGGTTGAGCCTTTCTACACTCCAGTGTCTTTCTCTGGAAAATGGAGGTATTATGATGCTTCCTCCCTGGCCTGAGGTGGTTTTGATTTTAGTTATTTGATGGGGGGAGGGGAAAAGAATTGGACAGGATTGTGTTGTGCAGCGTAGGCTTGCCTTGAAGTCACTGTATAGACCAGATTGACTTCCTCCTCCAAGAGTTGAGGTTGCACACATGCATCAGCGCATTTGCCCCACAGGGCTGTATGTAAGGGGAACTAGAATGATACACGCAAAGCCCCTGCCAAGCACTGCTGTTCTTTCTCCAGTAGCAGCCCTTTTCCAAAGCTGCTTTCAGTTACCCTGAGAGTCGCACTATATTCAGGACCTGGCTTTCAAAAAGCAAAACACAAGCAGCCGTTCCCAGCAAAGAGTGTCTTTAACACAGGTTCAGCCTGCAGAGATGCAAGGGATGTTAGGGACTACAGTTCAGTCGAAGATCAAGCCCAGGACACAGCAGCCAACACAGGAAAGTAAATGAGAGGAAATGAGACCGACTAGGGGAAGCCTCAACAGGAAGGAGGAGCTACCGAGGCCTGATGGGGCTTTCCACAGAGCTTCCATGGGATCTGAGCATAGGTAGGGAGTGTGTCTGAAACAAACACCAGGCAGTCCTGGCTGTTGCTGGCCTCTGCTACCCAATCTCCTCACCTGATGTTACAACAGAAAGCACCCTCTTGCCCCAAGCATGCACTTTCAAACTCTGTGGAAGTCTCGGCTTTTCCTTAGAGCAGCAGGGAAGCCACAAGGCCTCTCTTTGAAGGACCAGGCCAATGAGAATGAGGAATGGGAAACAATTGTGCTGCAGAGCCCAGGGTAAACATGTGTTGATTCGAGGTAGATAACAAGGTCTGGGTCATGAAGCTTCCTTGTAAGTAAACACGGAAGGATGCTGTTTTACTATTCCTCTGTGTGTGAAAGTGGTTGCTGAGACACTCTCTGCATTCAGTGTCTGTGGGCACGTAGGCAGGCCAGGCTCTGTGCCAGCTCAGGGTCCAGAGAGGAGGCAAATCCTCAGCACCCATGACCGACTCGTGTCTAGCCACGGGGGAGAAAGGGAGCAGCTGAAGGACATTTGGTCACATTAAATTCTAGGAAGTTAACCTAGTGCCAGCAGTACTTTTTGAAAATCAACTTTATTCTTGGCTTCTCTGTAAACTAGCGGCACAGCGTTTCCATATTGCCCTCACCAGCTTCCCATGTCGCTGTCATCTTGCATTAGGATAGCATGTTTGCTCAGATGGATGTAGCAAGTTTGATGCCCCTTAATGTCTTCCCCTGCTCCAGGAACCCTTTCAGGGTAGCACGTCACTCCTGGTTGTGATCGTTCTGCAGATTCTCCCAGCGGGGTGACCTTGACAATACTGAAGAGCACCAATCAGATACTGCACAGGGTGCCCCTGCGCTGGAATCTGGCTCAAGTCTTCCTCCAAGTTGTAGTGGGGTTCAAGCGCTGTTTCCCTCACGCAGTTTGAAGAACATGTGGTGCTGGGCGTGATTGAAGGTGAGCTTGCTCACCTGGCTGAGGTCATGTTTGCAGCTGGCTCTACTATAAGCTCATTCTTTCCTTATCCAACTCCACATCACCTTTGCTGGAAGTCACAGTGTGTAGTTCACACCTACAGAGTAAAGTTATGTCCAACCCTGACCAGGGCAGGCTGTCTACTAAGTGTCTACGATTCTTTTACACAGGAAATGCATCTCTTCTCTCCACTTATTTATTGCATCGCATTGTGCATTATCATAGACCAAAACCTTTTTTTTTAACTGTTCACAATTGGCTTATTCCATATGAATATCTTTTTTAAAACAGTCTTTTCTCATTTCACATACCTGTCCCAGTTCCCACTCCCTCCCCTCCTCCCACTCGCCCCATCTTCCCCTCACCCCACCCTCCATCCACTCCACAGAGAGGGCAAGGCTTCCCATGGGGAGTCAACACAGTCTGATGAAATCTCCAAAAAGAATGGGCTCCAAAAAGCCAGTTCAAGCACTAGGGATAAATCTCGGTCTCACTGCCAGTGGTCCCACAGACCAACCAAGCCATACAACTGCCTCCCATATTCCGTGATCCTAGGTTGGTCCTATGCAGGTTCACCCACTATCAGTCCAGAGTCAGTGAACTCTCACTAGCTCAGGTCAGCTGTTTCTGTGGGTGTCCCCATCGTGGTCTTGACCCCTTTGCTCCTCCCTCTCTTGGACTGGTCTTCAGAAGCTCAGCCGATTGCTTAGCTGTGAATCTGCATCTGCCTCCATCCGGTGCTGGGTGGAACTTTCACTTTGTCCTTCAGGCTATAATCTAACACTAGCTTCTTCTGTTCCATCAATTACCGCAGTTTGGCCAATTGGGTTTGCTTGTGTCTCTTGGCGATATCCTATCAGTTTCGTTGTCTGTTGAATTCATTAATCTTAAATGTGTGTATCTATGTGTGCATGTATGTGTATGGGGGGGGGGGTCACAGCATGTTTATGGAAGTCAGAGGACAAGTTGTGGGAGTCAGTTTTCTCTTCGACACATGGGCCCGGGAGACTGCACTGGGGTTGTCAGACACTGCCGAACCATCTCGCCAGCCCAATTGTTTGTAAATACTTCCGTATTTCCCTACTTCCTAGCTCCTTGACATATGCCACAAGCTCATCCTCCATCATCCTTTTCTTGCGCTAGTCCTAGAATAGGCTCTTTATCCCAGAAGCCCTAGTTACCTGGAGAAAACTTTCAGAAAACAAGACCCGGGTGCTGGGTTCAGGGTCTGTGTTTTATTTAACTCCTTGTTTGAAAAAAACAATTTGAAAAGTTGCAATGTAGCACAAAGAAAATCCATTTATTCTTTATCCAGGCTTATCTCTCATCGGTGTTTTTGTGCCATTTGCTGTATCATGTACTCTCCTTTTCTATGTATATGGTTTTTATAAACCATTTGAGACATTAGGGCCCTTTACCTCTAAATGCCTCAGTGTGTGTTCACTAAGAGTAGTAAGGGCACTCTCCTGTATAATCCACAATAACTGGTTTCTGCCGGTCTAGCTTAGATCTAATTCTTTATCCAATGTACTGTCTGTTTTCCAATTTTACTGATGGATTCAAATGTCCTTTATAGGGTTATTTTTGTCTCCTATTCAAAAACTGAGCCTAACCTTATGCTTGGCACTTAGCTACCCAGCCCCCTTAGACTTGCCTCACCCAGGAGAGACCCTCAGCCCTGCTTTGCCTTCTATGATATTCACAGTGTTTAAAGAGTACCATTCAGGGCTGGAGAGATGGTTCAGTGGTTAAGAGCATTGCCTGCTCTTCCAAAGGTCCTGAGTTCAATTCCCGGCAACCACATGGTGGCTCACAACCATCTGGAATGAGGTCGGGTGCCCTCTTCTGGCCTGCAGACATACACACAGACAGAATATTGTATACATAATAAATAAATAAATATTAAAAAAAAAAGAGTACCATTCACTTTCTTTGATAAAAAGTGTCTCTCGGAATGCTCTGCCTACCCAGGGTTAAGTGCATTGTGAGGACACAGTTCTCAGGGCTATTTTCACATCCGGTGCCAACTCAAGGCTCAGGGGTTCTCTAAACTTTTGAAAGTTTTAATGATTCTCAAGAAGGACCCACTGAACTCACCAGAAAGTATCAGACTCAGTTACAATTTACAATAAAAAAACACAGGGACTAAAATCGGCTGATACATATATGATACATTGCAGACTTGACAAGTCTGTGGGCCTCTTCCTTTGGAGTCAGCTTGCAGTCTCCTGGAACCTTGTGTGTCACACAGTGTTGAGTGAAGGACCCTCACTCAAGTCTCGGTGTCCAGCATGCTTTCGTCTCCATTACTCAGGCATGACTGATTTATTGATTGTCTCCAGGGCAACTGACGGCAATGTGATCCAAACCCCCACCTTAGTCAGTGGCTGGCATCGCTAGTCCCCACCCTGAGCAAAGACACTTCCGTCAGATATGACACAGAGTCTTTCCCAGAAGCTGAGGGCGCAAGGCCAAGTCCTTTATATTGATATTTTCTCATGAAATCATCCCGGTTTTGATTTTACAACTGTGATAAGATATTAGCAACACCGTGTTTCTAAACATACCGTACCAAAAGAGTACACTGTCCATCTGCCCCTTGCTGGTGATGCTAATTACCAACACAGTCAAGAGACAGACTATTCGGGCTTCAAAGTGTCTAGGAGTTCTCTTCTTTGATTCTAATAACCATTCATTTAAAAAGTACCAAAGTTTTAATACCAGAAGATTTAATACCCACTCTTAACAAAAATACTCCCAGATTTCCCACCTATTGGTATGAACTATTTAAATCAGCCTTTACTGTGCTGGTTGTAAAATGTTGTTGGCCCATCTCTGGTTACTAAAGAAAAGTGTCTCCATGCTTTCTTGCAAGCTCAACCTTTTACTGGCAATGTTAACGTGAAACCACACAATTCCATTTCCTCCGCACCTTATGCTACTACCATCCTCACAAGCTAAGCCACTCTCTCACCTAACAAACCTCTCTGGATGTCGGCCATATGAAGGAACTGGGACTTAAAATATAACCAATTTGGTCTCTACCTTCACCACTTCTTGCCAAGGTAAGATGTTCTATTGCCAGGGCCTGTTGGGTAAATAGTATGTATGAGCAGGACATATTGGTTAAGTGAATTAAGATTTTAAAACAGGATGGGAAGCTGCCCATGCATTCACGTCTTCAAAATTATTTGTGGGCATCTATTTTGCTCTTGCCAATAGTGGCCTAAAGAGATTCATCAGGCAAAAACAGTGTCTCCATGGAATTGTTGCCCTGGTTGGTTTTTTCTTTTTCTTTTTTTTTTTTTTTTGTAGTTGTTTTGTTTTGCTGTTTTTGTTTTGTTTTTTCTTTCTATTGAAAGAAAATAGATAACAAGCAAATATCTAAATATGTACTTTATCATCAAGTAGTATTAGGTACTAAAGAAAAACTGACCAGAATGATAAATCAAAATGTCAAGTGTGGAAACTGTAGACACAAGTTTCCCCCAACAGCCAAGTCTTACACCAACAACCTAGAAACCCAGCAGGCTGCATATTTGGCTCACATCTGGGTGTTTGTGAATGAGTAGCCTCATGGGATTGGTTGCTTATGGAATTGGGGTTCCTCCCACCACCACCCCCCCCCCATACACACATTCTAGGCTTCATGCATGCTAGGCAAATGCTCAGTCTTCCAGGCTCAGCTAGCAACTCCTTTCTTCCAGTCTGCTCTGGCTCACCAGCCCAGTTAGAAGACTGTTATATACTTCCACACAGCGCAGCTTGAAGCTAATGGTTTTAGATGCAGCCAGCTCTGGAGCAAGACATGTTAGTCATAATGGTATTCTTATAATGCTGTGCTCAGAGCTCAGAGAGAAATGCATACAAAACAAAAAAATGGTAGTTATTACACATACATGTGTAGGAGCCAGCTATGATAAGCTAAATATGAACAGATAACCCAAAGGAAGTTCTTTACTTCCAACCATTATCACCTGCCAGAGTAGGACTCAGCCTTCGATACGATACATTTAATAAGAGGCCTCAGTCTCTGTAGTTTACCCTGGAGCAATACCTTGCAGGAAGAACCACAAGCTGAGATTACCTGAGCACCACCCAAGCACAGACCACCCAAAGAAAATGCCTAACATTCCAACCCCTGTAGAGAGGGCACCCTAGACAAAATCAACCAATCAGAGGTCTTAAACATCAGAAACCCCACCCCCACCTTTACTACTATAAAACCCCATTCTAACTGAGCTCAGGACTCTCCGTTTATTCCAATACGTTGGACATGCGGAGAGACCAAGTTTGCAAACTTGCGTGAAATAAAGGCTCTTTGCTTTTACATACGGGACTCGGTCTCCTTGTTGGTTTTTGTGGGGACTTCGTGGATTTGGGCATAATACATGTATGTGTTTGATGTGAGGGATTCCCCACCACTGTAAATATTCTCACTAAGAACACTACTGTGGAAAGGGTAGCAGAAAGTCTGAGAAGAAAATGTGCCACAATAGGCAGATACTCAAATTGTGACCAGAAATAAAAAGGAAGGTAGAATTAAATTTGATTGACTATAAGATTAACACTTAGACCCCTTTAATCATTTGTTTCACCCACCCGTGTCTGAAGAGTGAATCAGACTGTCTTCATAATTTAGGGCTGGGCTTTGGACAAGATCAATGCCTTATTCAAAGCCACGTAACTCCTAAGTAGTAATTTTTTTATCTCGCTACAAAAGCCTATTTTCTCTCATGCCGCTACAAGAGTCCCTGCATGTTACCAACTTGCAGTAGTAAAGTTAATTGTTAATTTCAAAATTTAAAAAACAGTCCACTCAAAGTCGGCTTATTAAATTCTAAGGAACCTCATTCCAGAGATAGCAATGATTTTATTAAAGATTTCAGAGAAGCCACGGGACTTCATGGCCACCTCCCAGGTACAAATTCTCTCAAACTCCTCCACCCCCATGGCCTCTATTTGAGCACCCACAAAATGGTGGCAGCAATGCCCCCACAAAAGTGCTGTGAAGTTAAATGAGCTCATATAGAGGGGACACCCAGGACTGTGTCTGCTTTCAGCCTGAACCTTCAAATCAGCCCTGCTGAAATGATTTGCAAACCCCTCAATGTCAGAAGCCATTGAAATGGTAATGTAGCTTCTAATAGCCTTGGTTTCTTCTGTAGACACAAGGAATTGTTTCTTTGAGCAAAGCCTTCTGGGGAATGAGAAAAAGCAAGGGAGTTCATCTTCCCTTTTTTTTTTTTTTTGTTTTTTCTAAAAACAAAAAAGTCAAGAATAAACAGGAAGACTCTAGGGACTGAATTAGCTTCACAACCCAATATCCTAAATTTGTTATTCTGACCTACAGTGGAAAATGTTTGAACTTTTACAGTGTGCAGATACAGACACACACATGCACACACTGTACACATACATAAACATATATGTACACTTCCAAACTGCCACATACTCCCCCCCGATGTGTTCTATGTAGAGCTTGTTTGCTTTTAAATTAACTGCTATTTGGAAGAAGAATCCTGACACACAGCTATCAAAAAGAATTCCCAGAAGAGACACAAAATCAGTGTTTTCCCACGTTACCTGGTAAGAATATCTTGGGGATTGATTCACCCTCTGTAGACAAGGGTAAGAAACCAGCACTTCCACACACATTCTAGGTTATTCTTATGATCACGCAAAACTCAAATCACTATCCAAACCCAACTTGCAAATGTAAAAACATTTTACCTCCCAGTGAGTCTATCAATTTTGGTCTCAAGTGATTTGGCCAACACAACTAACCAACAATCACTAGACAATTCTCTTACCTGAAGAACATACTGCTATAATTAACTTTTTCTTAGCTTTTTCTGAAACAAGGTCTCATTCCATAGTCCAAAGTTTCTGGAACCCAGCAAGTAGTCCAAGTTAATCCAGCCCTCCTGCCTCAGTCTCCCTAGTTCTAAGATTACAGGTATGTGCCAGTCACAATACCCAGCTCTACTTTAGTTAGCTTTTAGAAATTGGAAGTTATTGCTACCCCTTGGATGATGTGGGACAATGGTTTGTATTCTGTCAATTGTATTTTAATAAAATGCTGATTGGCCAGTAGCCAGGCAGGAAGTATAGGCGGGACAACCAGACAGGAAGTAGAGGCTGGTCAATGAAAACAGGAGAATTCTGGGAAGAGGAGAAAGCCCATTCCTCTGCAGTCCTGACTGTACCACAGAAGAAACAAGCTGTGACTGCCTCACTGAATAAGGTACCAAGCCATATGGCTAACGTAGACAAGAATAATGGGCTAATATAAGTTATAAGAGTTAATAAGAAGCCTGAGCTATTCCAGGACCTTGTGTGTGCAGAAGTGAGACGGTCTCCCTGGGGACAGGTGGAGAACGACATGGTCTGAGTGCTAAGACGAAATGGGTTAAACAGCGTGACAGTTACCTTACTGCAGACCGTCTTGACCCTATGTAATCCGTCCAAGGACTCCTGTGGGTTCTCCAGATACTGCTGCAGTTCTGCATGTAGAATGCGCATCGAAAAGGGGACCATAGAACCTCTGCGTTGCCGGGCGGTGGTGGCGCACGCCTTTAATCCCAGCACTCGGGAGGCAGAGGCAGGCGGATCTCTGTGAGTTCGAGACCAGCCTGGTCTACAAGAGCTAGTTCCAGGACAGGCTCCAAAGCCACAGAGAAACCCTGTCTCGAAAAACCAAAAAAAAAAAAAAAAAAAAAGAAGCCTGAGCTAATGGGCCAATCAGTTTATAACTAATGAAGACCTCTGTGTGATTCTTTGGGACATAATGATTGCAGGAACTGGGCAGGACAGAAACCTCGGACAACACCTTGAATGCGTCTGTCTCACCGAGCAGTGGTGACAATATTGGAATGACGTTAGGATTATCCCACCTTGACTAGGAAAGAGGGATTGATGCAGTGTGTCGCTTTGGCCAGGTGATTTGTGTCAGGCCCTACATGACCTGAGGGGCCTTCGGCTGCCCTATACGTTGGTGCCTCCTGTTATGAGGCATTACCAAGGGCAGAGAGAGGGAGCTGCAAGACCAGGGAAGGAGATTACAGATGGGGGCAACATTGCGGAGAACGGCGCTCAGTGGAGCCAGCGAACCCTTTCACAACACTGTGCCCAGTGCACACAACTCTCTCAAGACAGCTCTTCCAGGCGAGTAGTTTCCCACTTTGCAGACAAGAAGACTAGGGCCCCATCTAGTCAATGATCAAAGACACCTGGGTTTTTTGTTGTTGGTTTTTTTTGTTTTTTTTTTTTTTTTTGGTTTTTTCAAGACC
>NC_022031.1:47422383-47427778 GCF_000317375.1 Microtus ochrogaster | reverse complement strand
AGCTCTTGTAGACCAGGCTGGTCTCGAACTCACAGAGATCTGCCTGCCTCTGCCTCCCGAGTGCTGGGATTAAAGGCGTGCACCACCACCGCCCGTCTGACACCTGGGGTTTTAAATAGCGCTTTACTCGTTGACAATTCCATCCATGTCTATGATGCATCCGGATCACACTCAACCTTGCATCTTTCCTGTTTTAAAGTGTTCGTTCATTCATTCGCCTGTTTATTTACCATGTATAGATATGCTCACGACACAGTGCGCATGTGACAGTCAGAGAAGGTTTTCCCCTTTCACCATGTGGGTCCTGGCAGTAACACTCAGGTCTAGGCGTGGCCTTGAGAGCCTTTACCCACTGAGTTATTTTACCAGTCCCCTCTGCACATTTACCCTCCACCCACCCCCTTCAATCCCTACCTCCTCCCAAGTCCCCATCCTACGCTTGCGTCTTCTTGCTTTAAGTTTGGTTTTGCTTTGTGACCCACTGGATTTAACCAGAGCCGATGCTGTGGGCACGGATATGAAGCTATCCACTGGAGCTTAAGGAACTTATCAGTAGCTACATCACTGAAGACAATGGCTTCTTCATGTCAGAAACATTTTCTAACACAGGCTCTCTGTCAACGCAAAAATCCCAATCACGGTGAATCAAAACAAGACGAATTAAAAGATATGCAGTTTTTTATAGGACTCCTACACTCTCGGGTGGCCCGGAGGGGAACCGGAAAGCTGCCAACTCAACCACAGGACACACACACACACACACAGGACATGGCACCACAAGTTGACCTTCCAGGGACCAGTTTAAATAGACTGGGGGAGTGGTCCTCCTCTGAGAAGGAGTCAAGGTTTGGTGGGCTACCTTGACCCTCCTCCGGCTCTATGATTCAGGGGGTAGGGTGGATGGGCACGTGTCTGGCTCTTTCTAACACATCAGTCTGCAGCGACTCCAGGGAAGGAATTTCTGGGATGGAGCGAACTGGAACAGAGTGAGGAGGGCAACTGTGGTGGATTAAATGACAGAAAATGTAAGAAGTCAAAGAGGGGATGAGGACTTGAGGAGGAGCCAGAGAAAGGCAGTAAAGAGCTCATAAAGAAACATGATAAGGACCGCCTATTTAAACCTCAAACGTGCAATTAAGGGAAGGGCGTGTCAAGGCAGGCTCACGGCTGAAAGGAAATAACTATATGCACCTTATCCCTAACCAGGAACTAGCCCCACAAGCTGCCAGAGTTAGCAACTTGCAGGGTCGCCAATGTGTCAATTTAACAAGCTGGTCCCTGTGGATCGGAAAACAACAAATCAAAGCGGATGCCCCCTGGGACTGTGAGGCTGGTAGGGGATGCGCGCCCCCTCCACATTCCTGTTCCCTAGCCTAGATGCCACTCTAATCTACGCTCTGTATCTCCCTTGGTCCCCTGGCTGGCCTCCCTGCCTCCAGCTTTCTACATTGTCTACAAAGTATCATTTCAAACTGCAGCTGCTCTAGTCCTCCAGGGAAATGAACCCTCCTCATCTTTGCTAGCTCTAGGGCCCCTATCCCACTAGCTGTGTGTCCTTAAAGAAGTTCCTAGTCCCCTCTGAGCCTCCTCTGTAATGAGACTTATAATAGCCCCTGGGTCGCAGCCTCAGGCCAAGCACTTAGCACAGTTCCTACAAGTAGAATGTGAACTGTAACTGACACCTGTTATGGCTGGCATCTAAAAACCAGCCCAGGGGGAAAGAAAGCATTTGCCAATTTATCCTTTGCTGGGGACTATACCCGCACAGGATGGACTCCAGGCCTCCAGTCACTGGTGTTCATTTACTCTGGAGGTATCAGAGAGTACTGCCAGAGCTGGGGGATCTGGGTACAGAACAAAATCCCAGGGGATGCTCATCAGGCAATTTTGGAGAGAACTTATCACCACATCTAGGAGCTAGGTGGAATCCAGGAGCTAGGTAGCCACTAGGGATAGGTGACATCTCGGGGCTATGGTATTCAATGGCTAGGTGACATCTGGGGACTAGGTGATATCTAGGGGCTAGGTGACATCTAGGGCTAGGTGGCTGGTTGTAGCTTATCTGTAATAGAGAGAAGGAAGTTCTACCCAGGACTGGAGACTTGGGTTCATTCTGTCTGTCTCTAGGTGAGGGGACTTCCCACAGAGGAAAGCTGAGAACTGATCTGGTGACAAGAGACACATGAAGAATGACACAGAGAGGAACAGACTGAGGGGTAGAGTGGCCCCTGGTGTCTGACTAGTGCCTAGGCTCCCTGCTCCTGAGAAACCTCTGTAGTCACTAAGTTTTCTGCACATATGCAAAATAATCTATGAATGGAGGTAGGGACAGTCACAAGTAAGAGCCGAGCTACATCAAGCTGTGTTGAAATGTCATTTCATCAACATCAGCAAACAGGAGATTCTGTGCCCATTTTACAGATGGAATGACTGAGCATTCCAAGGCCCAATCTTAAGCTCAACTAATAAGCATCAGATTGAAGGTTTAAGACCTCCTGCATCTGACTCCTAACCTTTGCTTTTATTATTGTGCCACTTTCTCCAAGAACAGAGGTCACCAGCCCCAATCTGACAGCCAGAATCATGACTCCTCATGACCTAACCACTTACTCAAGCCCACGCCCTGTTCCAGCTGTAGGGACAGCGAAAGTGAGGTAGACAGGACCACGGGTTTGTAGGGATGACTGACCATAGTGAAAATGTTATGTTCTCAGTGATGCGATCCTCTCTAGTGTCCCAGCCCCATGCAGGTCTGCCAAGTTCTTCCTACTGGTGTCAAGAGTCTGGATTCTTCTACCTTGTGGTACCATGATTGCTCAGACACACGGCGAAAGGCAACTGGAAATACCGTAGAGAAGTTGGAACAGCCAGTCCCGGGCACAGCAGACATCCTTTCTAACCAAAACATGGTGGTTCAAGCCTGTGCCTCCAGCATTCAGGCAGTCTCTGAGGCAGGAGAATTTTCAGCCTAGGCTACAGAATGAATTCAGAGCTAGCCTAAGATACATGGTGATACTGTGTGTCAAGAGAGAGGGAGACAGACAGACAGACAGACAGACACAGAGAGAGAGGTAGAGAGGCAGAGAGACAGAGAGAGAGATACAGACAGAGAGGCAGAAACAGAGAGAGGCAGAAACAGAGAGAGAGGCAGAGAAAGAGAGAGAGAGAGAGACAGAGACAGACAGACAGAGAGACAGAGAGAGAGGCAGAGAGAGAGAGCATACACACCTGAGTGTGAGCACACAGCCAGGCACCGGTAGCAAAGGGATCTGGATACAAAGCGATCATCCTCATGAAGAGGTTAGTGCCCTGCCCTGAGACTCTGCTGTAGATGGTCATATGCACCAGCGACAGGTTCGACACCCACCAGGATGTGGTAGGTGAAAGACCCTCGACAAGGAACTTTTTTCGGGAGGAGACCTCCCCAACACCAAGGAACAGGCCAAGACCGCACAGATGCAAATCGCAAGAGGTTTATTGAGTAGACATAGGTACCTGCGGGCGGCAAGATCTCTCGGAAGACTTGCGCGCCTGCCAACTGGAGGGGCGGGCTTTTTATAGGGAAGAGCAAAAAGCAAGTTTACAGAAGCAAAAGCGTGGTTATCGGAATGAGGCGGGGGGGGGGGGGCATGAATGGTTTCCTCTCTCAGCACGGATGTCTGGCAACAGTCATCCTGTTCCTATCTTAGAGATATCCTGTTTTGCAGTCAACCTGCTTTGTTGATGTGCTATCTTATTGATCTTATTGATATCCTGCCTTGCAGTCTTCCTATCTCATAGACATCCTGCTCTCTCAAGCACATGGGATGTTTTTACGAGAGCAGGCTGGCTGCTGATCCGGAGAATTTATTTTTTTATTTTAAGCAAACAGGATGTTCCCCTGGGAGCATGCTAGCTGCAGGTTTTGAGGAGGGGGTCTGTAGGGTCTTTCATTTTCCCCTTTTTCTTTTTATTGTTGAGTTAAATCTTTTACTCAAAGTAATTACAGAACCTCGGTTTCTTGTTGTGGTAACATGTGATACTGATGGGTCAGTACTAGGGCATGAATGACTGACAGCCTGTCTTTTATAAACTGGACCAGGCGGTTTAAGATGCAGGGCCCAAACAGGAGTATCAGAAGGAGGATAATCAAGGGACCCATCAAAGAAGACAATAGAGTTGTAAACCAGGGAGACTTATTAAACCATCCTTCGAACCATCCTTGTTGTGATTCAAACAGCTTTTGTCTCTGTCTTATCCTCTCTCTGAGCTTTGTCATATTGTCTCTCACCAGCCCAGTGTGGTCCGCATAGAAGCAGCATTCCTCTTTGAGTGCCACACATAACCCTCCCTCTCGCAAAAACAACATGTCTAGCCCCCTCCTGTTTTGTAGGACTACCTCTGAGAGGGAGGTTAATGACTTTTCGAGTGCGCTAACCGATTCTTTCAGTGCCTTGATGTCAATATGCATGGCTGCCTGAAGTTGTCTAAATTGGCTGGTCTCCATAAGAGCGGTGGTCCCTCTGCCCACCCCCACCACTATTCCCCCCATAGTGATGCCTCCCAGCAATAAGGCCAAAGTTAGGGAGGCTGGTTCTCTCCTAAATCGGGGTCTCCCTTCAAAATGACTATAGATGTATTCAGGATCATGGTATGTAACTTTGGGCCATAATTCAATTAGAACGCAATAATCAGGGGTTTCACTGAGCACAGCAGCTGAAACACGTGGGGTTAACCCAGTACTGCATGCCCAATAGGTCCCGTTGGAGGCAGCTAGGTAATAGGTTCCTCTGGACACCTTTTGGGTAGAGTTACATAAGGCCTGGTGGGTTTTGGGAATAGTCCCTATGCAAAGTCCCTGTCCAGATACTTCAGACAGGGTCAGCTTATGCTGGGGGATGGAAGTGCAGCTGGTGGGTGCAGAGGTTTGGTTGGTATAGTTACCTAGAACGGCCACTCCTTCATAGTAAGGGGGTCTTGAAACCAGACATAGCCAGTAATCTTGGGTCTTGTTCGGATCTGTGAAATTGAGAGCCAGATAGGCTCCTTGTCCCAAGTTGAGTAGTCTATCCCCTGTTCCAGGTTGACGGGGAGACAGGGTAGTGGTAGTAGTGGTGGGTGTGCTAGGGGTACTATTGCTGGCTAAGGGGGTCATTGAGGTATTATGAGGTGCTGCTGGGGGTAAGGCTTGTGCTGGCTGAGAAGGGGATTTTTGTTCTGGTAGGACTGGATTTGGCCCTATTGATAGCTGAGGGCCTGCATTCATCACCTGTCGGGTTAATGAAAACATAATGACAGGATCATATCCAGAACGGTATAGGCGCAATCCCCATGATTTGGGTCCGTCCCAAGAGGCCTTTTTCCCTTGCGTAGTGAAATCTAGGACTAAGGGGTTGCATCTACCTCCTGGGGTGGC
>NC_022031.1:47414908-47422283 GCF_000317375.1 Microtus ochrogaster | reverse complement strand
GTGGTTCCTCGTCTGAGCGTGATTAGATCCCAGGTGGAGGAGGGTTTCCAGTAAGCCTCCCCCGTCGTTTCGCAACCCCATTGGGCAGAGTAACCGTCCCCCGGCCCTCCACACCCCTTTTGTGTGTTTTGTCCTGGACAAACATAGAAGTCTTTGTTCCTGGTCCCATGCCGGCCCCTGGGTGATGGCAGCCATATCCCGGGAATGGTTCCTGATCTGAGGGGTTCCAAGATTCTCCCACCAAATCACAAAGGTCAAAGTACAGGGTTGGGAAAGCATCCGTCATCGTTCCCAACATGGTCACATGCACCAGCCACAGGTTCAACACCCACCAGGATGTGGTAGGCAAACTGTCATTCTGTGTCAAGTGATGTCTAACCTCCCCCAAAGGACTCTGCCCCCTCCCCCACTCTTTGACCCAGTACCCCAAACGCCGCTGCAGTGGCTAACTCTGGGCACTTCCTTGTTGTCAGGTTTCAGTTCTCTGACTTCCTCCTGCTGGCAGCTACAGGGGAAGACAGACATTAATCTTCAAGGAGAAGAGCAGCCTCGGGAAGGCTCCTGACTGATTCACAGCCAGGACTAATAGCGACAGCCAAGTCGCCCAGTATTTGACAGAAGGCTCCAGCCTCTCACCTAGTAAATTTCTCCACCTCACCCTCTTCCCTCTTCTGGGTCCCCAGCACCTGAGCCTGACAAACATCCCACAGTTCTTCTCCTCAGGCCTGCTGACAGAATTCTTAGCGAACACGTAACCCACGCCCTAAAACCACCCCCACCACAAAAAATAACCCACTAGCCCTAACAAAAAGGAACCCAAAACCTGTATTTTCTTTCTTGTTTTTTGTTTTGTTGTTGTTGTTGTTGTTGACACGGGGTCTCTCTACATAGCCCTGGGTGTCCTAGAATTCACTACGTAAACCAGGCTGGCCTTGAACTCACACAAGTCCGGCTGCTTCTGCCTCCCTAGCCCTGGGAATAAAGGTGTACATCACCATACCTGACAACAATCTATATTTTCTTATAAAAGTTCTACCTTCATCCTGCAGATTCTTGTCTTCAGGAAAGGTTAAAATGCGCGTAGCCATGCAAAATAATTTCTTGATGCTTCACAGGTGGCAAACACAATTCTGTATAGCACTGAATTCCATTGTCTTTGGGACCTGTTAGCAGCTGGCACTTAACAACCAGTTAGCGCCAGGCTCACAATTGCCCTGGGTCTAAGAGGAACCTGGACTCCAAAGGTTCGGACTTTACCAGGAAATGATGTGTCAAGATCAAGCCCTGGCTCCCCTGCATACCTGTGGCTTCCTTCCTTGTTCAGCATCCCTCCTGGGACCACGGGGGGGGGGGGGGGGGGGGGGGGAGTGGGACAGCACAGGAAGGGGCAGAGTGCACTGACTCAGGAAATCCAGAAGTTTCCATCCATGCCTCCCAACCACCTTGTAGATGTAGGGGAAGAGCAAAGGTGCCACTGGGCAGGCTGACCCAGCCACTGAGTGGGGAAAAAAGTGGGGAGGGGCGGACTATGACATTGAGCAAGCTCACTGGTGGCTACCCAGGTAGGGCCAGGACTCTAACAAAGCAGGTGACTTGGAAATTATTCAAGTTTCAAGAACTCAAGGAAGCATGGCCAGGGCCATCACACCGCACCCGTTACTCGTGCCCAGGGTCAGCCTCTGTCCTTCCTGCTCCAGCTGATAGGAAAGTCTGACACAGTGCCTCCTACAGCTGTAGCTCCTCCTAAGCAGCCCCTCCCTAGTTCTCTGACCCTCAGCCTAGGCACCAGCGCCTCCAGGAACGCCTGTCTACTGCTCCAAAGACACAATAAAGTCCTTGTATTAGTTATGTCCCTTGGGACACAGTGTGAGCCCTGCTCCCTGGCTCACCCAAATGGTCTCTCCCCAGCTTCCTCTGTCTTTTCACTTTATCCCCCTCCCTCCTTCCTTTTCTCCCTCCCTCTTTTCCTTTTCTCTCTTCTTTCTCTTCCTTTCTGTTCTTTTTGCTTTCTCTTTCCCTTTCTCTCTGCTCTTTCTCTTTTGCTTTCTCTTCTCTTCTTGCTTTCTCTTTGTGTTTTCTCTTTCTCTCACTTTCTCTTTCCTTTCTGTTCCTTTCTTTCTCTTCCTCTCACTTCCTCTCTTTCTTTTTCCCTTTCTTTTTCTCTTTCTCTCATGATCCTCTTTCTTCCTCTTTCTATTTTTCTTTCTCTCTCTCTTTTCTTCCCTGTCCCTTACACTCACATACACACCTCATGGAGTCAAATTCTCTTCCCAGAAGGTTCTTAGTCATAATGATACCCATATCTCTCACAGTGTTTCTCTTAAAAGTGCTAACTCTTGAATACATGCTCCAACTATGCACGTGCAAACGCACACACACACACAAACACATGCATTTGCAATACACATATGTGTGTGCATTCCCTGTCATTACAGGCTTAGGTGACAAAGCAAATACAGCACGCATGTGCCCCTCACTCTAGCCAGCGCGTCTGTGTCCTGTCTTACCATCATTGCATAGTTATGGTCTACCCTAGGCAAAAGGTGCTGCTTACCCCTACCTTTCCATTTGACTTATACTTTTTTCTAGTTTCCTTGCAAGACCTGGAGCTCAGAATATGCCAGGAGACTCCCAGGATCCAGACAACTAGACTGTGGCTGCTGTGGCAGCAGCTGCATGGGTGTAGTGAGAAATAAGGACATCTTAGTTGCTGCCCCTGTCAGTTCGGGTTTCCACGGGCTCCCTCTTAGAAGTGAACTGCTCGCTCTCTGAGTCGGACCCTCCCAAGAGCATCGCCCTTGTGAGAACTCAGCTACACAGACATTTACTGGTGGGGGAGAATGCCTTCAGACATGGCTAAGCCAAAGCCATCATGGAAAGAACCCCTGTAGGAGGACTGACTGCAGACTAGAGATTCCTACAGCAGGTCTGGAGAGATTCTTCCCAAGGAGACGCTGAGGGGGTACCAGTGGTAGCCAGTAGAGAATGTATCATCCATGTAGGGGCCTGTTCTGTGTCAGAGAATTCACAGCTCAAAGGGCCCTGAGAATCTCACCGAGCAGCTGGACACCTGCCATGGCATCTCTGGCCCAGCGACACTAGCAGCTGTCGAGACAGCTTCCCCTTCCACCCGTCGCTACCATTTAGATGTAGCAGGTGAACCAGGAGAAGGAAGACCCAGAGGGTCGGCTGGAAACCACAGGCTGTTTGCTATTCCCCAGGCAGGAAGCTGGATCTGGGTCCATGCCCCGCCCCCCAAGCTGAGACTTAGAAGGCAAACTTAAAATTGGACGAGAGATTGAAAGTTTAATTTAAATCAAATCGGAATGTTTAAAACTCTCCAAAAGGGTCTGTTGCGATCCTTGACAAGCTAATATTTCCACATGAGATATTATCTAGGAATTGAAAAGAGATTCCCAGTAGAGCTTCCGTGGAGAGTCACAAGGGGAATGGGGATAAAAATAAACTTTTTTTGGGGGGGGGAGGGGGTGTCACTCTGGCTCATTCTTCAGGTAGCAGGCTAAACCCGTAGGTAAGCATTATATGTGGTATATATGTGTATGTGTGTGTGTTTGTGTGTGTGTGTAAGTATATGTAAGGCTCATATGTAAATAATTATAGAGAAGTCAGGGGACCAGTTAAATGTGAATCCAATCTGGGAAAAAAAAAAAGCCAGAAGTGCGGCCTGAGAGAACAGGCAGGCTGAGGATGAGCCGACCTCCCAGAGTCAGACTTGCCATGTTTTACGCTGGGCAGGCTGAGTTTTCAAAAGGATGCTGGTACCCTGTGGGTCTGCAGCTCAGAGTCAAAGGGCCAGTCGAGAAGAAGCAAGCCCGACTGGGGTGGCCACAGCAACACACAGGGAAGCAGAGTGGGAGCAGAAGCGAAGCAATTTCACCAAAATCCCGAGGTTTGTATGCTTTGAGTGACAGCAGCCCCCAGAGCTGTATATGTCTGAGTGCTTGGTACCCAGTTGGTGAACTGTGTGGGAAGGGTTAGGAGGCGTGGTCTAGTTGGAGGAGGTGTGTCACTGGGGGTGGATTGTGGGGTTTCAGAAGCCCATGCCAGTCCCTGTTGGCACCCTCTCCTCCTCCTCCTTCTCTGATGCTCTCTGTCTGTCTGTCCGTCCGTCCGTCTGTCTGTCTGTCTGTCTCTCTCTCTCTCTCTCTCTCTCTCTCTCTCTCTCTGTGTTTGTCTATCTCTCTCTCTCCCTCTCTCTGTCTCTCTCTCTGTGTGTGTGTGTGTGTGTTTGTCTGTCTCTCTCTCTCTCCCTCTCTCTCTGTCTCTCTCTCTCCCTCTCTCTCTGTCTGTCTGTCTCTCTCTCTCTGTGTGTGTGTTTGTTTGTCTCTCTCTCTCTCTCCCTCTCTCTCTCTGTCTCTCTCACTCCCTCTCTCTCTCTGTCTCTCTCTCTTTCTCTCTCTTTTTACCCTCCAATGCCCAGTATTTGTGGATCAGATATAACCTCTCGACCACTGCACCAATGCCATAATTGCCTGTCTGCTGCCATGTTCTCCACCCTGGTAGTCAAGAACTGATCCTCTGGAATGGAAAACCCTCCATTAAATTCCTTCTTTCACGAGTTGACTTGATCATGGTGCCTCTTCATGACAATAGAAAAGTCACGAAGACAGAAGTCTGGGAAGATGCCCATACACAAAGGCAGGACATTGGTGCAATAACCAATAAAGTACAAGGCAAAGCCAGTGGAGATGGAACTGGAAGAGCAGTAAACTGAGAGACTCGGTCCCGTGAGTGTGCGTTCCGGGGAATGTACCCCTCTTCTCTCCTTAGTTCCCAGGTTCAAATGCTTTTGTTTTCACGGCATTCTATGTCTCCTTCTAATTTAGTCTCTAGCCCATGCTTGTGTAATTATGCCTTTATTTTCCCATCTCCCTTTCCAGGTCCAGAGGAGAACCTTTCTGAGAACAGGTCAATGTTTCATGAGTGAGCAAAGGAAGGGTGGGATGGATGAAGAGCTGGGTGGAGTGGACTAGTTCCTGGCCATTGCCTAGACCCTGCATCTGGCTATCAACAATAACAAGTACGCCAGTGGATGCCAAGAAAAGACCAGGGAGTGATGGCTGCCTAGTGAAGCCTGTATATGGGCCAAAGGTTGACTCCTTCACAAAGAGAAAAGAGCAGGTGTTTTCTCAGCCCAGCACAGAGAGATCCCACAGGAGAACAATGCCATGGACCCCAGGGCTGAGCTGCAAAAGAAGGGAGAAGTCAGAGAAGGCAGAGATCAGCTGGTCTTGTGGCTACAGTATTTCTCAACTGACCTGGAGTTTTGCAGGAGTGAATCCAGGCAAATGCAAGTCAGATAGCTCAGGAGTGCCCGTCTATCCCCCATGCGCTGTGACGAGAGCAAGTCAAGCCCAGGCACAGGGTGTGCCATGCAGTTCCTACTGAAACGGTTTGTCCCGAATCCCAGCACAAAAGAATAATATCATTTGGGAACACATGCTCAGAATACCTTCTCAGGAAACTTCGTCGAATTGAAATGCAGCCCTTAAACCAGAGAGAGTGTGTCAATGTCAATGAGATGCGATTGGTTCCGGCCACAGGAGGACCAAATCTAAGCCCCTGTTTCCAGGCGCATCCCTGTTGCCGCAGAGAGTAAAGTGGAATAGACCGGGAGAGTGGTCAGGTGCCACACCCGGGATAATTTCAGATCTCAGAGCCCCATGCCAAGATTCTGCCAAACCGTATGGCATCCCAAAGATGGGAATTAGCTGGGGGAGGGGGGAAGCATATGGCAAGGGTGGGAGGGGTTTGCAGAGGAACTGCACAAGAGACAGACTTGCTCTTCCAGAGGAGGTCTGCTTCACCGTCAGACACTGAGGCAGCAATGTGCTGTTTGGAACAAAAAGAACGTCCTTTATAGTGCCTTTTCACACTGGAAACAGTGTACCAAAGGGGCGGGCCACATCCAAGCCGGACCCTACAAACATAGAAAGTCCAGACACAAAATGGGTATAGACAGGGAAGGGAACCCAGGAGTCCTGACCTTCCTGGGTGCTGTCAAAGACATCTGGCAGAAGAAACCTAATTGCTTGCTTTAAGATCTATACTATGTGTTTTGCAAGTATGATTCTTTTATTATTTCTTTTGGGAGGTAAAAAAAAAGTATACACATAAAATTAAAAGTTAGCATATTTTTAGTCGTCCTTGCCAACTGTCACATGGGGGAGGGGTGTCAGATTTGGTTCTTTAAATTATGTATTTTTAAATGGTCATAAGTAACTTGAACAAAAAAGTAAAGGAAGGAAGAAGGAAAAAGAAAGCCATTATGGAAAATCAAAAGCCTATTACTGTTGGTAAATCAGAGCCAATCTAGGACATTGAGAAGGGAATGAAGATGGAGGTCAGAGAGAACTGGGCTCCACACTGCAGATCCAAGCAGTCTATCTTTCCATATTTAACACAAGAGTAGGCCATAACTCTAACAATAGTCAGAGGCCGGATTCCCATAGGCATTCCTTGATTCAATAAGAGATGACATTGAGCAAGTCTCCTTCTCTCAAAATTAGACTTTTGGGGAACTTTCAATCTATCTTCCACTAAGTTAATTTTCATAATTATGTGTGTTTTAAAGTCCTCATCACAACCATGAGTCCAGAGGAATGATTACCCCAAATTCAAAGGGAGGAGCCTGAGACTGGGAAAGGTTTTACAGCCTTCTCACGGCTACACTATGTCCTGGGGCATGATGGAGTGATGGAAGCAGCTGTGAAGAGCATCAAGTTGGGGATGCCAGAAAGGAAGGAGGAGGTTAGCACAAAACAAAGGCTGGGCGTGTGATATCCGGCCTCCCTCTGCCCTATCTTTACCTCATGTGCCGGTGGTGGGGCTGCTTCTCTGGAGCATGCTGTATGGTGGGAATTTGGTCCCATAGCCAATTGTACGGGGTGGCTTGGCCCAGAGGGCATGGTCTTCTCTGGAGATGCCTCCTTCATTAACCCTGAAGAGGGTAAAAGACTTTGGGTGCTGGAAAACTGTGACTCTGGGTTCAAATGTGGTGAGTAAGATGGTGATGGTGACGGATGGTGAGGATGGAAGTATGGTGATGGTTATGGCTGATGATGGATGGGGAAGGCATGACAACGACAGGATGATGCTGCTGATGGCGATGGCGATAGTCATGGTGATGATGATGGTGATGGTAATGATGATGGCGATGATGATGATGGTGATGGTAATGATGGTGGTGATGGCAATGATGGTGGTAATGATAATGGCAATGATGATGGTAATGATTATGGTGACAGCGATGATAATGGTGATGGCGATGATGATGGTGATGATGATGGTGATGGTGGTGATGATGGTGATGGCAATGATGATGGTGATGATGATGGCGATGATGATGGTGATG
>NC_022031.1:47401028-47414412 GCF_000317375.1 Microtus ochrogaster | reverse complement strand
ATGATGATGGTGATGATGATGGCGATGATGATGGTGATGATTATGGTGATAGTGATGATGATGGTGATGGCAATGATGATGGTGATGATTATGGTGATGGCGATGATGACGGAGCGTGATGGTGGTGATGATCACGATGACTAACAGTGAACATGACGAGCATGAAAATGATAAATCGGTTCCGCCTGTTGAACTCTATTGGTGTAGCAGACATTGTTAGAAGACCCCCGTCATTTGTCTCCTCTCACTCCCATTCTCCCCTTGTGAGGTTGACGTCATCATGTTCTTTCTTTGCACAGACTAATAAACTAAAAATTAGTGCCTCAGAGGTAACATGCTTAGAATAGGAACCCTGGACCCAAAACCCAGGCCTAAAGACAGTCAGGCTATGCTCTCAACTAGTAAGCTGACTGCCTTCTTGTAGAAATTTAGCCACAATCCCGGAGTCCAGTGGGAGCTAGCATCCTGCAGAGCCTGTAAGAAGAAATTCAACCACAGTAACTCCTAAGACACCATATAGGCATGAAACATTGTGACCCCAACATGGTCACTTTCACGGAAAATGCATCCCAAGTATGTTTGCCTCTTAAATTTTGTGACTCTTGTTCTTTTTTATGTCCCCAAACTTGTGAACTTTTATGACTTTTCTGTTACTTTAATACTTTGTAATATATTCTGCTGGAGGAAAACAGCAACTTTTATTTTCCTTTACTGTTTTTTACTCCGTTCTTCTACCTCTTAAATGCATCTCAAATTCATTTTGATGCAAAGCAGCCGTGAAATTTTACATCTACCTGACCTAGCCAGCATTATTTCTGACAGAAAGCCTCCTTGTTGCATCTCCCTGCAGTTACTACCACGAGACGGGTTGAAGGTTTGTAGGTACTTTTCCATCGTAGGCAGTCCCTGATGATCCCTGAGACATTCAACTCGAGATTTTTCAACTTTACGATGGCATGCATGCAGTATCCTTTCGGTAGAGACTGCACTGTGAATTTTGATCTTCTCCTGGGCTAGCTCTATGCAGTAGGATCCTCCATCAAGATCCTGGGCAGTGGCACCAGGCCACAAATCCTAGTCTAACATAAAATGCTAGTGGTGAAGAACTGAGTCTCTGTAGAGTCTCTGTGCACTGTTGCTGAATTAGTGCATCAGCGGGTTAGGAGCACTAAACACAGTTTCAGCTTGTGATGGTTTCAGATTTCAGCTTGCAGTGGGTTGACCAGGACATAGCCCCATCATAAGTCATGAAGTATCACCTATATTTGAATTCCTCCCAAAACATCTATTGAAAAACTTCAGCCTTCCTAGACTGTCCGGGGGGGGGGGTATCTTCTTTAAACTTTCTAGCAAATAAGGTTTAACCAGAACAAGGACCAGCTAACATAAACAGATGTCCTAACCTTCAAGTTTCTACGAAAAAGGTAAGAAAACACTAGTTCACACTGGATTAGACATTACTGAGGAACATAGAGATTGGCATCGCACCCCAGCCCATATTTACAGAACCTAAGTGCCTGTTTCTGGTACTGAAAGACCCCGAGAATGACAAAACAGTACAATTGCCATACAGGGTAGAGTACTAGAAGGCAGAGGAAAGTCCTTCTTTCATTAATTTCATAAAAGATGCGTTTCACCGAAACCAGGACAAAATTTGAAACAATCATTAAACTCATTACAGAACGATCCAAAGATATATTGCATCTGTTCAACTAAAGTAGGTATTTGTGATGACGTAACACTCCCACAATAGGAAAGGCAATGGGAAACCACTGGACACAGGAAAAGGGCTTCAGGTTCAGTCCTCAGCACAGAAAAGAAAAAAGAAAAGGAACCAGGGAGATTCGGCAGGAAATCAATTTGCCCAAATGGAAGGAGAATGAAGAACTATAATGTCTAAGAAGAAGGACAGACATGGTTTTTAAATGTAAAAAATGGGAAATATGCTGAAGAAATTGTGTCTTAAGTATTATGTACACAGTCTTCTAGTTTTTCCTTGGCAGTTTTATTCAGATGGCGCCTGCATGTCATATATTTCCCCCACTGAAACACACAGTGTGAAGCTGACCATGCTACCATTACCAGAATCAGTTTTGGAATATTTTCATCAGCCAAGAAAATTCCTAGCCTCTAAACTCCTCACCACCAATAGTCATAGACAATAATGGATATGTTTTATATCTCTGTGTTTTTATCCATTCTAGACAAGTCATATAAATGGTACCAAGCAATATGGGGTGATATGATCAAACCCAGGGCTTTGTACAAGCTAAGCAAGCAGTCTACCAATAAGCCACACGCCTAGCTAAATAGACAGTCTTAATAATATTTTCAGATACAGTATGTGCGTATCATGTATTAATACTTCATTACTTCTGTGACCAAGTTGTAGCTTATTGTTTAAATATATATTTTTGTTTAGTTTTTTAATCAGTTGGTAGATAGTTGACTTGTTTCTAGCTTCAGGAATTTTCAGCATAATGTTACTGTGAAAATAATTGATGTAAAGGCTTTTTTATTTTATGTGTCAATTTTCCTTTTATTGTTTTTATGGAGCTATATATTTTTCTCCAATCCCCTCCCCTTCTCACCCATACCCTTCTATCCCCTCCCATGGTCCCCATGCTCCCAATTTACTCAGGAGATCTTGTCTTTTTCTACTTCCCATGGAGATTAGATCCATGTATGTCTCTCTTAGGATCCTCTTTGTTGTCTAGGTTCTCTGGGGTTATAAAATGTAGGCTTGGTTTTCTTTGCTTTATGTCTAAAAGTCACTTATGAGTGAGTATATATTACATTTGTCTTTCTGGGTCTGAGTTACCTCATTCAATATGATGCTTTCTAGATCCAGCCATTTGCTCACAAATTTCAGGATGTTATTATTTTTTTCCACTGTGTAGTACTCCATTGTGTAAATGTACCATATCTTCTTTATACATTCTTCTGTCGAGGGGCATTTAGATTATTTCCAGGTTCTGGCTAAGACAAAAAAATGCTGCTATGAACATAGTTGAGCTCATGTCCTTGTGGTATGATTGAGCATCCCTTGGGTGTATACCTAAAAGCAGAATTGCTGGGTCTTGAGGTAGGTTGTTTTCTAATTTTCTGAGAAATCACCAAACTGACATCCAAAGAGACTGTACCAACTTGCGTTGCCACCAGAAATGCAGGAGTGTTCCCTTTACCCGACATCATCTCCAGCATAAGTTGTCATCATTGTTTTTGATCTTGGCCATTCTTACAGGTGCAAGATGGAATCTCAGAGTTGTTTTGATTTGCATTTCTCTGATGACTAAGGATATTGAGCATTTCCTCAACTGTCTCTCGCCATTTTAGATTCATCTGTTGGGAGTTCTCTGTTTAGGTCTGTATCCCATTTTTTTTTATTGAATTATGTGATCTTTGGTGACCAATTTTTTGAGTTCCTTGTATATTTTGGAGATAAGACCTCTGTCTGATGTGGGGTTGGTGAAGATCTTTTCCCATTCTGTGGGCTGCCGTTTTGTCTTGCTGACCGTGTCCTTTACTTTAGAGAAGCTTTTCAGTTTCAGGAGGTCCCATTTATTAATTGTTGTTGCTCTCAGTGTCTGTGCTGCTGAGGTTATAGTTAGGAAGTGGTCACCTGTGCAAATGTGTCCAAGTATACTTTCCACTTTCTCTTCTATGAGGTTTAGTACGGTTGGTTTTATGTTGAGGTCTTTGATCCATTTGGACTTGAGTTTTATGCATGGTGATAGATATGGATCTATTTTCATTCTTCTACATGTTGATATCCAGTTATGCCAGCACCATTTGTTGAATAGGCTTTCTTTTTTTCCATTTTACAATTTTTTGCTACTTTGTCAAAGATCAGGTATTCATAGGTGTATGGATTGATATTCAGGTCTTTAATTCAGCTCCATTGATCTTCTTGTCTGTTTTTAGGCCAATACCAGGCTATTTTCAGTACTGTAGCAATTTTCAGTACTGTAGCTCTGTAGTAGAGTTTGAAGTCAGGGATTGTGATGCCTCCAGAATTTATTGTGCAGAATTGTTTTGGCTATCCTGGGGGTTTGTTTGTTTGTTTGTTTGTTTGTTTTTGTTTTGTTTTGTTTTTGGTTGTTTGTTTGGGTTTTTTTGCTTTCCATATGAAGTTGAGTATTGTTCTTTCAAGATTTGTGTAGAATTTTGCTGGGATTTTGATGGGCATTGCATTAAATCTGTAGATTGCTTCGGGTAAGATTGCCATTTTTACTATGTTAATTCTACCTATCCAAGACCATGGGAAATCTTTCCATTTTCTGGTGTTTTCTTCAATTTTTTAAAAAAAAAAAATCTTCAAAGATTTAAAGTTCTTGCCATACAGGTCTTCCACTTGCTTGGTTAGTTACTCCAAAATATTATATATCATTTGTGGCTACTGTGAAGGGCCTGGACCTGGTACTGCAGAGGTCACTCACTTGGGCCTGCTCCCTTTCTCGGTGGTCACTCCCTTGTACCTGCTCCTGTGGAGGTCACTGCCTCCAATAGAGAGACTTTTTGTGGTTTGCTTTCCTTCCCCCCTCTTTTTGGGGGTAGCGCATATTTCCATCTTTTTGGCTATTTTCCTAAGTGTGCCATGAAAGGACTGAACATCTGGATTTCTAAGAACTCACAGCAGCCTTTATTTCTCTGATAATTCATGATGCTGATCATCTCTTCCTGTGCTTATTGACCGCTTGTATGTCTTTTTCAGAGAAATTATCCAATTAGATCATCTATTGATTTCAAACTGTGCTTTTTATTATTTTATTAGATATATGGCTTCCTAACACGTCTTTCCACTCTATTCACGTTTTCCTTCATTGATAGCATCCTTTGAAAACTTTTTGAATCAAAAAAACTAATATGGAAATAGTCAAATTTATCAAAGTGGGACTCACCAGACACACCCCATTCCCAACACTTGATGCCTATCCTTCTGGTATTATAAGAAATGTTTGCCAAATCCAAGATCATGAAAATTTGCAAGTTTGCACCTTACATCATGAATTAATTTTTGTCTACTGTGTGCGGCAAGAACTAAACCTCGCTCTCTCTGCCCCGTCTCTCTTTGGAAGAGGTAGCTGCTGCTGTGACTCTTCTCCTTTCCTCTCCTACCCCTCTCTGTCTCTCTCTCTCTCCCTCCCTCCCTCTCTCTCTCCTCTTCCCCCTTCTCCCCTTCCCCCTTTCCCTTTCCCCTCCATAATCCACTAAATAAATACTCACTTTCTCTGCAAAAAAAAAAAAGAATTAAACATCCTTCTTTTCTTTTGTATTTGCCTATCCAACGAATTCCTTGCATCAATCTACCCTTTTGAGTGACTATGTCTCTTAATAGCCAAGAACATCAACCTAAAGCCTCAAGCCCTGACAGCTGCAGGACATTCTATGGCCATCTTTCCATTTACCTCTGTTGAGAATATAGAAATTATGCTATATTTTAATTGTCTTTAAGCCCAGGTTCTGGGTTCTAGAACAGCAAAATGATAAAGGAATCTTCTGATCCCTGTCAGTCTGGGCAGAATAGTCAAAATTACCTTGTCCCAACTGTGGGACAAGGGTGAGATTTGATTGCTGTTATTCTCTTTCCAAGAACCCAGTCACTTCTTAGAGAAACTAACTCACTGCTGCGGTTGCCCGTGCACTGACCTCTAATCTGCTGCTATTTAGCTTTTCTACGGCTGTTCTGAGTCATCCTTTTATACTTTCCCCAGTTTGTCTGCTTCATCAGAACTAGGTCCCATACTTATTACAGTCCTTGTTCTCTCTATTTCTATTTGAATTTCCTTGAATTACCAAATTTGTACTTTTTTTCTGAGCCTGGCATTGAACCCAAGACCTCACACATTCTAGGAAACCATTCTACCACTGACCTACAGTCTCCACCCCTATTGATGCTTTTCAAAGATTAGGTTCTTGGTCTTCTTCTAGTTCCAATGTGCATTTCACGCATACATGCATAAATATGTATGAACTATAGATGCCAAGAACTTTAATCGTGTATTTTTTCTACCTTGATCCCTATAAAGAGATTCTTTTTTTTCTTTTTTTTATTTATTTTCTTTTTTTAATTGAGAAAAAGAGATTCTTATTAAGGTAGAAATCCATGTTTAAATTTTATGTACCTGTGGACCCTTGAAAGTGTATGTGTTCTGTCTTTATGCTCTTACTGTAATGATGCTGGTTAAAATATTCTGATAATTTAATCGCTTATTAAATTGTTCTGTTTGATACCAAAGCTGCTGAGGTTTGTTCTCATATACTCTTCATGGTTACTATGCATGCTTCCACATTATTCTTTAGAACACTAGATCTTTTCTCAGCACCTTGGTCCACCAGCACCTGCCTCCTGTAGGATCTTACCCAACAGCAAATTCCACATCCTACCCCAACTCAGACCTGAAGAACTAGAAGCTGTGGGTGGGCCCAGAGATGGCTTTACAGAGGCCTCAAGGTCATCCTGATCCCCTTCCAATCAGAGCATCATGGATCTAGTCCAGCACTGTTTGAACACAGGATCTCACATAGACCAGACTGGCTTCATGCTTGATTTGTAGTCAAAGATGACTTTGAACTCCCAATCCTCCAATTCCACCTTCCTAGGGCCGGGATCACAGGTGTGCACCACCACGTGCCCCCCCCCCACACACACACACAAGCTTTCTGCACTCAAGAAAAGCACTCTACAGACTGAACTACATCCCCAGCCCAGAATGAAGTGAGACTACATTTAATGACAGCTGTAATGCTAGGCTTCATTCTGAATTTTCTGTTTCCCTAATATATTTTGGCATTTTATTTGTGTTTGTGAGATCTGACAAAGTATATTAAGCATATTAGCACACGACTGAATTCTATTTTATGATCTATTTGGAGAGAATACTAACTTAATTACATAGATAAAGACTGCCCACATGTCTTTTAATACACTTTATGCTCGGTCACTGTCACACTATCTTATTCTTTCTGAGTTTTATTTTTTTGATATTTTCTTTCCATTCTAATTTTCCCAGTGGGCTGCTCTATGCTCCTGCAAAAATTTGGACTTCTAGGAGCAAATGGCATCCAAAACTTTCAAAATCTGTACTTCTTTATCAACTATAAAGACTGTAATTTTTTCTCTAATCTATTGGAGAAAAAAAAATGTAGATATTAGAAGTTGCATTTTCCCCGCCCTCTAGTCTTTTCTCAATGCTGGCCTTTATTTAGAATTCAGACAGTATTTCTCCTTTTAGATAAGTACCGTTTCTTTGCATATAGTCTTTGCCTTCATGGCAACTGTACCTATTGCTAGATTGTGTTTGGCAAACTCAGAGTTCACTGCAGGAAATTTCGCATTTCTTAGCTCTGTCTTGCTAAGCTGTAGCATGTACATGTTGCATTTCATATGCACGTATGAATGTACACATGCAAGTGTATGTGGTACGTGCAGAGTGATAAGCACATGTGTGTGCAGGTTCACACTCTTAAGGAGGATATCAGGCTTCCTATTCTAGCACTGTCTATCTTATCCTCTTGGGACAGGGTCTCCTGGTGATCCTAGAGCCTGCAGTCCTTTTGCTAGGCTGTCTGGCCAGCAGATGCCAGCAACACCCTGGTCTCCAACACCTATCCATGTATTTTTTTCTCTGCTACTATTTTCTTTTCACTTCTATGCCTCTTTTTATTTTCCTGCCCTCTTTCCTCCCCTTAACAGTCTGGACCTTTTAATGGAAGAAAGCATCCACATGTATCTTATTAGGAACTGATACTTTTAATGTCTCCTCCTCTTTTAAGATCTATTTCAGAGGAAGGTGAATATGCTTAGCTACAGTACATCACCACGCCTCCTGGGCTGCAGAATTCCTCTAGAAACATTGCACTGATTTTCCTAGCATCTCAGCTTTAGGAGCTATCTTTATTTGTCCAGTACTGAAGCCAGGCCAAGAAAGAACCAGTCTGGGAATAGTCAGAGACTGGGTGAGAAGGTAGTGGAAGAAAGAATCTTCTCAAATCCTTTACTTCCCATCTTCAGATTCAAGAGAGGAAAGGGGGGGACATCAGGCTGAAAATGCGAAAAATAAGTAACCTAGAGGCTCAAAGGGGCTAAGGAATCAAATAGGCAAAAGCTTCCTGCTGTGCCCTCCTCGGATGTATGCCGAGTCCCACAGCGTTTTGGAGCCAGAAGGAAATGAATATAAGGCCCAAGGACTGAAGTCAGGATGCCTGCTGCAGCTCAGGATGAAGAAGTCAGGGCTCCTGCTGCAGCACAGGAGGAAGTCAGGGCTCCAGCTGCGCACAGGAACCACTTGAATCCAGGCTCCTGAGGACCACACTCAAACCATCACTTGTAGGCACACCAACCATCAAACTTCCTTCACATCATTCCTGGCCCAGGGCACCTACAGCCGAAGCAGCAGCCTTCATTCAAGAAGCAACCTTTAGGTCTCCTTGCTCACTGACCACCTCTTCTTATAATATTCTCTTCCATTTCATGACCACAACCTCTCCAGGAATTCACATCTTGGACATTCTTTTTCCAAGGTACCCCCCTTTCCCCTCAACTACCACTGCTTTCCCTAGGGCAAATCAGTTGGCTCCTTCTTATTCATGTGGCCCAGCCTCTTCATGATGCTCGTAGCCACCGGATAGCCGTTCCGTTTCTTAAGAAAGATCTACAGATTCCCAGGGAACTTATCTGCTCACTCACGAGCCGCCAGCCTGAGGTGAGGGGACTGTGAGATTCTGCCTGTAGGGGTGCTGTTCACCAGCCAGCATCTCTGAAGAGCCTAAGGATGGGGAGCAGGTAGAGGCACCATCCTTGATGCCCACTGATGCCACTGACCACCTGCCCGTGGGAAGAAGACTATTCTAGATTGCCATACAGACACTGTCACCCCTAATATTCCAATTTCCTGATTTCTTTAAAGAAAAAATACTCTTCTCCCTTCAGTTTTGGCTAGAAAGGACCCCTGTTATCTAGGGGAAATGCCTGTGAGGGCAGAGAGGGGTTTGGAAACAAAGACAAGGCAGCCGTGGATCAAACAGTTTGCTCAGCATCTCCAGGTACCAGGCTCATTTTCATGGTACCCTAGACTCTGAGAGATGGGAGTTCTCACACACCACAGTTCCAGTAAAAAGTGCAGAGCAGCCTAAAATACTAAGATTTCTCTTTTTAAGCACTTTCTTCAATTGTCTTTTTTTTTAAAAAATCACCTTTTCTTCACTCCAGAATTTTAAATGTTATGTTTATACAGTCCATAGTCTATGTAGGACACAGAAAAAGTCATATTTCACATACTATATAGTACAGATGTAAGTTATAATTTTTGTTTGTATACACTTATTTATAATCTATATTTTATACAAACTATTTTAAATCATTATTTTGGAAAGGTCCTAAGTATTTGGTGCAATTGTCGAAGCCTATTTTTGAAGGGAGTGAAGAAGAAAGTTAACAGAACCATGATCTAAAAGTCTTTCCCGTGAAGACCTGGAGTTCAGCAGAGGAGGCTCAAGGACAAACGAGCAGGAAGAGGGAGATGTCCCAGTGTCCTTACCCGGCTTCAGAAGGAGCACTGACCCTTTGATCTGTGTGGACTTATGCGCACGATTCTGGCTGCCGAGAGGCACCCCCGTCTAAAGCAACATTTGAGGGGCACGGCGTCGGAAGTGAATGTTTACAGTATTCGGGGATGCCGTGATTTACAAATGGGCTTTGTTGCTTATTTAATAATCACTAGCCAGCTGAAGCTCTTAACCAGCAGCATTTGTTTTATTTCACTAATTCTCTTGGCCCATTTGGCTTCCTTAACCAGAACACGGGTTTCTCCTGCCACCTGGTGGCCATATGTGCCTATTGCAGGGGCAATTTCCAAATTTAGTTGATTATCTGCTGAGTTTGAAAAAGCAACCCAGGGACAATGATGATTTGTAAGGGGCTTTTTTTTTTTTTTTTTACAGCCCTCGCATCATACAAAGCACACATATATGCCCCCTGAGTCCTGTGTGCTCCTCGAGGAAGCTTCTTCGGGTAGTATGCTCTCTTACTGTCAACTTGGCACAGCCTAGGCTCCTCACCTAGGAAGAGCAGACCTCAGACTAACCAGTGGGCACGTCTGTAGGGCATTGTCTGCTGATTGACTGCTGACGGATGTAAGAGGCCAAGCCCACTGTGAGTGGTTCTATCTCTGGGAGGGTGCGCCTGGGCTGTGTAAGGAAATTAGCTGTGCGTGATGGATAGACCACGGAGTGAGGCAGCAAACAGTGTTACGTCAGCTTATCGTGGTGGGAAGCAGATCTGCCCACAGCATGGTGTAGCGTCCTTGTGGCGGATGTGGGCTCAAAGAGAAGCCAGGAACCAGGCTCAGGCTATAACTTTCACAGGCCTGCTTCCGGTGCCACACATCTGTCACCCCTAAAGGCTCGACAGTCTTCTGGAATGGCAGCACCAGCTGAAGTCTGTCTTGAAACCCAGGAGCCCGGTTGGAACCATCACAACACACAAAGACACACGTGTGTTTTTACCAGAAAGCTCCAATTGCTGGCAGCAAAACCTCGTCATCAGCAAACTGAAAATCTTGAGGCTGGAGAGATGGCTCAGCAGTTAGAACGATGGCTGCTCTTCCAGAGGAACCGGGGTTGGTTCCTGGCACCCACACCACCAGTAATGCCAACTCTACACAGCCACCAACATACATATGGTCCAAGTGTGCGCATGCACACATGCACAATAGCACACACTCACATATACACAAAGGGGGAGGGGGACAAAAAAGTATTTTTAAAAGAAAATTTGAGAAGTAAAAATACCTATAGTTAGAAAGAATTGCTAGTAGGTCTACTCTGCCCGATTTAGATCAACCTAAAATTCAGTGTCCAACTTCTTACAGAAAGCAGAAAAAAATAATGAAAATAAGTATGAACTACCCCCTTGCTCCACAAGGAGTTTCTCACCTGCTTTTCCAATCCATCCTAGACACTTCTGTGACTGCTGTGTCAATCACAAAAGGAGGTAATATAGGAAGGAAGGGGGATGCTGGGATTTAGAAGGAGGTGCAAGAGCTAAGGGTAAGAAGGAAGGACTTCTCGCAGGAACGGAAGAGAAGACCGGGGACACAGACTGGTTTACGGTTTCGTGGGAACAAGACTATGGTGTAACTGTTTCATGTGGAGATGAACGGAAAGACCGCTGAGTCTCATACGGGACATCGGGGAGAGAGGGGTCAGCCACCAGAGCAAGAACTTAAGAGTATGGAGCAAGTCCAGACTCTTGGCAAGGAGAGAGAAACAGGGGCATGGGTCAAAACACAGCACCAGCTCGAAGCCAAGACAGTCTGCGCTGTCCACGACAGAAATCAGGTTGCAAGGCTTTAAGACAAGATGTCGTAGAGGAAGAGTCCTGTTCTCCTGAATGAAAGAAAGAGAAACGGAAGGGAATCCTTCAGCCCTAGACCCTGCCCCTGGTTGGTGGTCATGTGGAACAGTCCTATCAAAACAGGTACAAAAGTACCCTGTTTGTACTTCTCAGCAGATTCTGAGAGGAAAGCGCTGGTGTCTAAATTACTGGGGCCACTTAGAATTTGGGGTAACTGGCCTAATAGTCATTAAATATTTGCCTTTCATTTCAGATTGTAGTTTCCCCAAGAACTAAATAAACATTTCTTTGGCCATTTATGAAATGATCATTAAATTAACTACTTTGGCCAGTAAATGTGTCAGGCAATTGGGACACTTTTCACAGTATCCATGGGCATCCTCTCGTCTTTCACCTAGGTTTATGCAATGGTGGCTTCTCGCCTTACCTTGTCCTCCTCTTCCATCCCTTCCCCTTCCAACACTTCTGTCATATTTCCATCTTCTGCCCAGAGCGCTCCAGAGGAAGAGCAAAGGTCCCCACGTGAGTTAGAGTCCTCTATAGTCAGAACTTTCCCCTCCCCTTGAGCACACATCCATGCCTACACCTACAATCTCCACTCTCTCCATTTCAGCCACGCCAGCCACACTGACCACTTCACAAACACACCCCGGCTGTAAGTGGGTTTCAAGGCTTTGCCTCGGAGCTCTGTGTAGCTTAGCCCCTCGGACCCTTGGTTCTTGCTCTGTGTCATTTTCTCCTGAAGCTCTTCCCTGGTCACTGTTTCTGAAATCCACACTGCCCCCCCCTACCACCACACCCACACCTGGAAAACCTTATGACCTGTCCGGCTTTATTTTTTAACAGTCCTTACAACTTCACAATATATGACAAAATTTACTATTTTACTTAATTTCTTTTTCTTCTCATGTACCCCCAAGGGAGGCATTTGAGTCTGTTCTGCTCACCACTGTACCGCTGGCGTTCGGCCCACACTATTTGTTGAAATCCCCGACTCCCAAGTAGTTCAATTCCACATGGTGTCTCAATCAAATAAACTAGCCTAGCGGCCAAAAATAATCTGAACTTTTTACTTTGCTCTTAGAAAAATACTAAACAGAGAGAGAGATCACAGACATAATTCAAATAATGATTCTTAAATTCTGCTCAGCTCCCTATTCTTCTAAAAGTCCAGTAACTCTCACTTAAAACTGTCTCTCCCAGCTGGAACTCCCCCAGGCTCAGCAGATTCTCTCACGTCCCTCCCAGGGGCTTGTCCTTTCCCGCCTGCCTTTCAGTATCTTCCACCAGGGAGCCTCAATAGAGTGCCTGGGAGGCACCCCATGGAGGGAGATGGCGGTGTCCCCTAAGATTCTGCAGGGTGCAGGGAGAAAGGGGGTTGTTCATCTGCTACCACGTGACTATAGAGAGGGCTGACACCTGCTCCAAGGAGCCTTTCTGGGTAAAACATGCTAACCGTTGACTATTGCGAACTCACTCGTGACCAGGTGCATCGAGATCGGAAGCTTCCCTTTCTCCCAAACTCTAGTTTTGAGAACCTTGGTTTGTCTGGGGAATTTGGCGACAGGGGTTGTCAAGTGTTCTGAGTTACTGAAGAGAAAAACTGAGACTAACTCTGGCATACACAATATACAGGAAGAAATTTTATTAACAGTGTGTGTGTGTGTGTGTGTGATTGTGTGTGTGTGAGTGTGTGTGTGTGTGATTGTGTGTGCGTGAGTGTGTATGTGTGTGTGTGATTGTGTGTGCGTGTGTGTGTGTGTGATTGTGTGTGCGTGTGTGTGTGTGTGTAGGCCAACAATGGTATCTTCTCTACTCATTCTCTACCTTATTTTTTAGACAAGTTCTCTCTCTCTCTCTCTCTCTCTCTCTCTCTCTCTCTCTCTCTCTCCCTCCCTCTCTCTCTTTACATTTGTGTGTCTCTTGAGGTCATAGGCCTACTTATAGATAATTATCCCCATCACCAGAGGCCTTACATCCTCCCTGGGACCATGCGCCAGAGTTTGTATGCCTGTGGTGAGTTTTTGG
>NC_022031.1:47398648-47400928 GCF_000317375.1 Microtus ochrogaster | reverse complement strand
TTCTCTTTCTCTCTCTCTCTCTCTCTCTCTCTCTCTCTCTCTCTCTCTTTCTCTCTCTCTCCTTCTCTCTGTCTCTCTTCCCCACTCTCCCTGAACTTGAAGCTCATTGATTTGGCTAAGCCAAAGTTGGTCAGTGAGTCCCACCCATCTCTTCGTCCCCAGGACCAGGACTGCAGACATGCGCTATGGTGTTCTTGGCTTTCTCCATGGGGACTGGGGATCTGAACTGATGATCCTCATGCTTGCACGACAAACACTTTACCGACGGAGCCATCTTTCTGGTCCCTTATCAGCAGCTGTATATGACTCATATGATTAACATCAGAACCCTTGGGCCCAAACAGGGACAAGGGACACCTTTGTTATCCCTTAGCTGACCCTGCCATGCTGTGAGACTTCTTGGATATGTAACACTGGATCCCTTACCCTTGGTTTTAAGTCTACCCTTTCCCTCTTAGTGATGGCTCCCAACCTCCTAACCTGGTTCAAGGGTAGGAGCTCTGAGGTCCTGTCACCTGTGATCTTTCCTTCTTTCCTCCAGATGAATGCCTTCAGTGAGCTTCAGGTTAGTCATTGAGCCAGCAAGCAAGTGAATGAGAGAAAGAGGGAGAGGGATAGGAAGAGAGAGAGAGAGAGAGAGAGAGAGAGAGAGAGAGAGAGAGAGACTCAAAAATATGGTGAAGAATTGCTAGAGAAAACATTCACCGCTAGCTTCTGGCCAGAACACACACACACACACTCTGTTGATAAAATTCCTCCCTTGGGGCTGGGGTTAGGATAATGCATGTTGGACATCCTGAATTTGATCCCCAGCACCAGAAAGGAAAAACAAAAATCCTTCCTTGATCAGTGTAAGATCTGGAGGAAAATTATACCCCCAGGTAAGCTGAATCATTCATTCAGCCACGATCTCCAGCCATGTCCCTTCCCTGGCGTGGCCCAGTGCCTGCTCTCCTCCAAACCTACTCATTCCATACCTGTCTGTGGTCCACTTTGAAGAGAAGCTTCAGGAAGTGAGATCTCCTTGCAGGAGACATGGATTGTTAACCCCAGAGAAAGTTAAACAACCAAACTAAAAACCACAGTGTCTTGAAAGATGGCAGTGTGTGTATCTGTGGCCAGTTTTATTATTATTTCCTCGAACTCTTGGCAACCTACTCTGGATTCCAGGATTCCACAGAGCACAATTTAAAATCCTTTGTCCTCAGACAAGCTGACCTTCTGAAAAGGAGGTGGGCACACTGTCAATCCTCCAGGCAGCAGTAGGAGTAAGGTACATCAAAGTGAAGGGGACTGAGCTTCGTTATAGGGGCTCGGAGCCCGAGCTGTGTGTCCCAGAGGATCCATGCAGACTTATAAAGAGTTGGGGTAAAGGAGTAAATAATGAATTTGTGCATTTGGAGGGAAAGCGGCAAAGCATTTCTAGTGATGGGGTGACAAGCATTTTAAAGACTGCCGGCGCCTGCGCCTCGCCCCTACAGATATAACAGTTTCATATACATTCATGAGCTCTGGCCTCCCAATCCTCCTTCCTCTTTTCCATCCCCATCGTAAAAGACAAAAGGCAAGTGAAGAGCCGCGAGAAAGATAAACTTTAAGGGTCCGAATCGCAAACACAACCTGCAGTTTGTAAATTGCTTGGAGACCTTCGCAGGGAGAATCAGGAAAATGAAAAGTAAAACATACAGGAATATTGCTGTTGAGGGGGATGGCTGTGCTCTGGGCATAGCCCTGCCTGGAGAAAGCTCGCGAGGCCCAGTGCTGACGAGATGTAAGATTGCTTTGAAGAAAGAACAGCCTGATTCTCCCCTGTCTTCCCGCCTGTCTCCTGTGGTCACCTCCAAGGTCATTTGCTTGTGGAAGCTCGGAGACTCCGTGGCTTTAGTTAGATTAAAAACCAGGGGCCTCGGGAGTCCCTGCTATGTTTGCTGGCCTCTGCTGCCCCTAAACCCTCCCAGGTAGATCTTCCAGGAGTCAAACCCGCAGTAAAGTCAGGGGTCTCGGAGCTCACCCCGGAGTCACGCTTCTTTAATGTAAGTCTCAGCTCAGCTGTTTTTTTTTTTTTTTATAACCTACATTTTCTTCCAAAAAGGGATTTATGATTAGCTGCAAAAAAAAGGCTTTTGGATTCTCTGCATGTATGCATGAATTGCTTTGTAATTTTGGTAGAGAGATTTACTGGCTTTAGACGTAAGCATAAAGACACACACACAAATACACACACACACACAGAGAGAGAGAGAGAGAGAGAGAGAGAGAGAGAGAGAGAGAGAGAGAGAG
>NC_022031.1:47393799-47398548 GCF_000317375.1 Microtus ochrogaster | reverse complement strand
AGAGAGAGAGAGAGAGAGAGAGAGAGAGAGAGAGAGAGAACCGGCTGGCAGTAACATGATGTCAAGTGATCCTTACACGCTGGGGTCCTTGTTCTGAAAGGCAAACGGTGTGTTGCTAACTTCAGCCGGAAGGAAAGCAGCAGTGCAGCCGCACAAAGAGACTGAAAGATCACAGGCTGCTTCTCCAGCACCCGGCCGTATGTTTAAACCAAAGGGGACAGAGGGTCAACTAGCCAGCTCGGCCAGGTCACCGGGCCTTGCCGCCTCTTTCCTGTGAGTGACCCCAGGTCCTAGCAAGCTGTTCGGGGGCTCTGCACCGCCAGAGAAGCCAATCTTCAGAAGAGAAGAAGAGATGCGAGCTGAAGATGGTCCCCATTCATGGCTAGCCCTGGCCTGAGGTGGCTCTGCAAATCCTTGGCTCGGGGCCAGCATGGATAATTACATTTCACCTGTCCAAACCCTCCTGTGGTTTCCCTCAGAGGCCTGTTCCTCGTCCACAGTTGCTATGGTCCAGAACATAAATACTCGCTCACAGGCGTTATGCTATGCCCCAGCAGCTGAGGTTTTGCTCCTCGCAAGGAAAACCCTTTTGTATACTCTTAATTCCTTTGGCAAATGTTTGTTAAGCACCTACTTAACACATGCTAAGCACTGTGTCGGACATGCAAAGATAAATAAGCAAGACAGCCCATTTGGGGCCCTTGAGATGCTCAGGCCAGTAGGAAAGCCACCGGCAAGAGCAGTAAATGCTTTTTAAAATAAGGCACTGGGAGGGCGCAAGGTGAAGGCTTGGTTGGTAAAGTACTTGCCAAGCATAAGAGTTCCATCCCCTGGAATTCACAGTAAAATAATAATAATAATAATAATAATAATAATAATAATAATAATAATAATAATAATAATAAGCCAGAAACAAAGACACATACTTGTAATCCCAGCAGAGGGGAAGCAGAGACCACGCAGATTCCTGGAGCAGGCAAGCAGGAAAGCCTAGCCTACTGGTAAACCCCAGGCCAATGAGAGATGAAAACGAAAGTGTAACACACCTGAGAAACGACAGCTGAGGCTGTGACTTCACATACACACACACACACACACACACACACACACACACACACACACGAGCAAGTCTGGAAAATAGTGAGAAATTCTAACAAGCTTCCCAGGGCTTGTGATGTTGCAGCTGAGGTGTAAACAGAACCCCAAGAAATGGAGACAAGGAGGAACATCAAAGCAGAGGGCAGCTACAGATGAGTGGGTGAAGGGGGCGAGGCTCCAGGCGTCTTCCATGGATAGGTTGGCGCACACCTGGACACCTTGAGCAGGGGTATGTCTACAGCAGAGTGTGGCTTTAGAGAGGTGAGTGGAACAACTGACCTTCCACTGTCCGTCCCCCTCCGTTGTCGCTGTGGGGAAAGAGCAGACAAACTGAGGACACGAAGCGCCGACAGATATAAGCACCGTGAAATGGAACTAGCAGGTTCCTGGTGAGAAAGGAGAAGGATGGTGAGGCTAAACAAGATAGCGCAGGAGGAGGCAGCGTGGAGGGAAGGAGAGACAGCGGCTCCAGACGGCAACTGAAGATACGGGACTGGAGCATGAGCTTCCACGCATGCTCTGCAGTGACCTCAGACCACAGCTTCTCAACCATCTGTCCTTGGTGGCACTGGACCACTGGAGGGCTTATTTCTGAGCCGTTCTAATCATCAGTGTCTATTCAGTGAGTCTAGGTATTTCTAGCAAGCTCCCTGATGACAGGATGGAGTTGGAGCACGGTGACGACGAGTTGAGCCGTTTCCTTTGCTCGCGAACCGAGTTTCTTCACAGTGATTGGCTGAGTGAAACCACCGAAAGAACTCCTTTGCAAGCAGCTTGCAAGGGATCTGTTCTAATCATTAAGAACAAGTGTTTGAATCCAAACGACAGGTTTAAAAAAACCCTAAGATGAGTGATGAGCTGGCTCAGCAAATAAAGGTACTTGTCACCAAACTTAATGGCCTAAGTTCAGCTTCCAGGTCCCATGTGAAGGAAGGAGAGAACTGATTCTCGAAGCTGTCCTCTGAGTGCAACACACGCACAAAGTAAATGAAACTTTAAAAGTATTTTGTAGCCAGTGATGGTAGCGTATGCCTTTAACTCCAGCACTTGGGAGGCAGAGGCAGGTGGATCTCTGAGTTGGAGGCTAGCCTAGTCTACAGAGGAAGTTCAGAGCAGCCAAGGCTACACAGAAAAACCCTGTCTTGAAAAACCAAATGTATGTACATATTAAACCCTAAGCCTATAAATGTAGGTGCCAGCCACTTTTGCTAAGTACCTTGCCCTTCTTTCTGAATTCCATCACTAATCCTATGGAAGTGAACGCTACTACCATCTCCATTTTTCACGAGACTGAAGAGTGAAGCAGTTAACGTTAGTCAAGGTCCAGGCACGGCGGCGCACATCTGTAATTCGAGCATTTGGGAGGCAGAGGCAGACGGATCTCTGAGTTAGAGGCCAGCCTGGTCTACAGAGAGAGTTTCAGGACAGCTGGGTCTTTTAGAGAGACCCTATCTCAGGAAAAACTGAAAAGTTAAGGTCAAGTTGCCCGTGAACGGAAGCTTTCCACACAGGCTGTGCTGAAGTTCTGCAACACACTCTCCCTTTTAGCATCCCAGGTCTCTCTCTCTCTCTCTCTCTCTCTCTCTCTCTCTCTCTCTCTCTCTCTGTAAAACAGCCTCGTGTATTCAAAGACTAAAATCTCCCTCATCCTATTATATCGTTAACCTACGATAATTTCCTGAATCTGTTTGCAAAAATCTGCCAGCACATTGCTGGCATCCACAGTGGAGCATAACAATCATCTTTCAGCTTCTTAATAACCCTTGTGCATTGAACCATCAGGAGAACAGAAGGGTCAAGTGGAAGGCAACGCCCTGTAGTGCTATGAACGAGTGTGAGGATTTTCTGTGATAATGCCAGGGGGATACATGGGCATTCTTGGCATAGGAGCATGTAAGAGCCTCATAACATCTGTTCCAACAACATCTCCAGATAGTACATGCAGTATCATCCTTAAAAGACAATTTTCAGAAAGCCCGAAACAATTGTTAAGGATTTTTTTTTGGCTACCTCCAAAGAGAGAAGCAAACAAAACATGCAATTATGATCCAACTCTCTCTGTACAACCACTGATAGTTAATCAGCCCCTAGTTACATGCCAGAGATGGACTGTATCCTATGAGAGCACAGGATGTTGGACATTATGACCTGTATCCTTAACCCCGTTTGAATATAGAGTCCTACCTAAAAGCTGGGAAATGTAGCTACAGTTTCCTGAGGAAGATCCAGGTACCAAAAGCCTACCTGCCCACTCCCAACTCCACTTCGGCAAGAATAAGCTCTATGAGACACAGGATGGCATATCCTCTATGAAAGCTGGGAATTTAAAAAAAAAATTATCAAGAGAAATATCCCCAAACTATCCCTGAGCCACCCTTGACCCAAACAGCCCTATGCTCGGCAGCAGAAGGGACTTGGAATTAAGTGCAGCTGTCAAGACAAATTCTCATTATTATACTAATGGCCTTCCTTGCTTTTGTAGATTTTTAAATTGATTCTTGTGAAAAGATGTGGAAGTTGCCTTATTATAGCAATTAGAAATGCTGGTAACAAGACAGAACCTCTGTTAACCCAGGTTTAAAATGTTATATAGGGTGTCCTGGGTCCTGTCTGATGTGTGCTCTTTCTACAAGATTATTGAGAACCAGCTGAAGGCAATAGAGAGGACACGAGAGGAACATGGAATATACATTCCATGACCATGGTTTATTGCTATGCTGGATTCTTTGTGATGTGAGTTCCTTGATCAGAAACAGTGCTAGAGAGAATACCATAATGGCATAAGGCACAAAGCTCAACTCAAGTTCAAATGGATCAAAGAACTCAATATAAATCCTACCACTCTGAACCTGATAGAAGAGAAAGTGGGAAGTAAACTTAATCTCATGGGCACAGAAGACCACTTCCTAAATAAAACCCCAATAGCACAGACTCTGAGAGCAACAATAAATAAATGGGACCTCCTGAAACGGAGAAGCTTCTGTAAAGCAAAGGACACAGTCAATAAGACAAAAAGGCATCCCACAGAATGGGAAAAGATCTTCACCAACCCCACATCAGACAGAGGACTGATCTCCAAAATATAAAAAGAACTAAAAAAAAAAAATAGACATAAAAATACCAAATAATCCAATTTAAAAACTGTGGTCTAACGTCTAAACACCAGAACAATTTTGAGAGATGAAATGAGCCATTGAAGCCACAAAAAAAGCACAAATTAATATGAAATGAGTACTGGCTAAGTGAAAGAAGCCAGCCAAGAAAAGCAACATATGACAGCTCCAACCACAGGAAGAGCCAAATCCTAGCAACCATAGGGTGTCAGGGATTCACGTCCAAAGGGAGTTGAATAAGTAAAGCTCAGAAGTTTGGGAAGGAGGGGTGACAGAAAGATTATTTTATGGGATATTATGATGGTGAACATACAACATTATGTATTTGTTAAGTCTATGCAACCTTACAGCACAAAGAGTGAACCTTAATGCAAGCAAATTTTATAAAACATAATTGGGGTCAGGAGATCCCGGAAATACAGTAATTTATAAAGATAGAACATTTGAGGCGGGCGGTGGTGGCGCATGCCTTTAATCCCAGCACTCGGGAGGCAGAGGCAGGCGGATCTCTGTGAGTTCGAGACCAGCCTGGTCTACA
>NC_022031.1:47392417-47393699 GCF_000317375.1 Microtus ochrogaster | reverse complement strand
ATTTGGTAGGAGAGATTAGAGAAACTGGAATTAGCGTGATTCCTAAACTTATCCAATGGAAAATGTCACCCAGGGAGTTTGTGAAATACACGTCTCTTTGCTCCTCTAAACACACTGACTCTCTAAAGCAGACAGGTATGGAGAAACACCATGAGATGATGAGTTCCACGGTCTCTGATGACGGAGACACCGTCACGGTGAATTTTCTGAAGTTTTGCAGACAGGAGAGACTGACTGGCCTAGTTCCCGGTGGGCCTCACAGGTGGTGTTAGGCTGATTAATTTATCACGGTCCTAAGCATGCCTCTCAGCCTTCCAGGCCTATATAAATCTGACTGAACCCGTTTACAGTCGGCCTCGCACAAACCAAGATAGTTGATGAAACCAGTCTACAAATTTACCAATTAAAATTTTAACTTTGATTGTTACTATCAACCCTTAGCAAATTGGCAAAACTGGTTCGTCTTCTTTCCTTAGGCATCTGTATAGAAGGAATAAATTGTTGTGAAAAGTTTACTTGGCTAATATTGAATTATTAAAGAAGGGTTAAGTGGCTCACCACACTTACAAGGTCACCTTGTGTGATCACTCCGCAGGGGCATTCTTGTCCATCATTGTCACTGCCCAGCCATGTTGACAGCTTTCTGTCCTGCCCTGCCCCACAGCCATTCAGTCCCAAAGAGAGACAAGGAGAGGAAGAGAAAAAAAAAAAGATCTGTTCGTGAAAATATATAAACATAAGTAGGTTAGGTCACAGACCAGAAAGACAGTATAAACAGGATTACCTTGCGATACAGAATGGATTTCTACAAGTTAATAGGAAGAAAGTTCTGATTTATATGGGCAGTGATCAGAACAGATAATTGGGGGTCAATAGACACTAAGTGTCCCACATCACTCATCATCAGGGCAAAGAAAGCTCTAAACCCCGATGTGTCCACTGGCAACAGCGCTAAATGTTGGCACATTGACCCTAGGACACTGCTGTGGAGCATTAAATGGTGTGAGCACTTTGGAAAAACACACAGCTGTTTTGTTTTAATAAAACCAAACATGACCTACCATATTCCTCCTAATTATTTACCAAAAAGAAAACCACATTGAACAAGAGTTATGCAAAAAATGTTCATACCTATTTAAAACATCCCAAGTTAGAAACCGCCTGCTAGCCAGGCGGTGGTGACGCACGCCTTTAATCCCAGCACTCGGGAGGCAGAGGCAGGTGGATCTCTGTGAGTTCGAGATCAGCCTGGTCTACAGAGCTAGTTCCAGGACAGGCTCCA
>NC_022031.1:47376127-47392068 GCF_000317375.1 Microtus ochrogaster | reverse complement strand
CTGAAACTTTGCTGGTAGGCCACTACCTCGTGGTGATGCGCAGATTAATGAAGATGGGTTAAACTAAGATGTAAGAGTCAGCCAATAAGAAGCTAGAGCTAATGGGCCAAGAAGTGATTTAATTAATATAATTTCTGTGTGATTATTTCGGTTCTGGGCGGCTGGGACAAACAAGCAGCTCCTCCATGCAACACAACCACCTAAAAACATGTTGTTTCTAAGAAAGCCGCATGGAAGAGAACCTAGCACGTTTCATTTATATTATGTCCAACAGAGGATGGCACCAGGTATGAATTAGGTCCTTGCAATACTCATTTTCTCGTTAGGAGTACATAGCCATTGGCTTAAACTCAGTTTATGAGGCTGGGGAGACAGCTTGACTGGTACAGTGTTGGCTGTGAGAATCGAACTCTGGATCCCCAACACTTGTGCAAAAGAGCGCCATGTCCACACAGGGACCACAGGAGAAGCCCTGGGGCTCGCTGGACAGTGTAGACACCAGTGAGGTCCAGGTTAAGTGAGAGACTCTATATCAAAATGGGGACTAGGGCAGCGGGGCAGCTCAGGGGTAAAGGCTCTGACTGCCAAGGCTGAACCTGCGCTCACTCCCGGTCACCAACATGATAGGAGAGAGCAGACTCCTGGAAGCTGTGCTCTGCCCTTCATACACAGGCCATGGCAGTCACGTGCCCGCACATGCACACACTGAATAAAATAGGCAGAAAATAACCGAGAAAGACCCCCAGTGCTGACTCCTGCCCTCTCATGCACAACCGCACAGACTCCGGGAGAAGCCCCAGTGTGGGGGTGCTTACAAGTTGTGCATTTTATTGTATGCAACTTTTGTTTTAAAAAATGGTCAGTAAGATTAATTTGTGTTAGCTAAGCATAGTTGCATGTGCCTGCTGCCACGGTGCACCAGAGATAAGGATGGGAGGATCCAGAGTTAAGGACAGCTTACATTACATCACAAGTTCCGGCCAGCCTGCATTAGTAAATATTTACTTTAAAAAAAAAAAAGAAGAAAGCATCAGCTATTTTAAATGATGGAGGAACTGTCTTATTAAAAAGAAATAAATTCAGTAAATCAAGTTAATGAAGAAACAGCTCCATGGTACCCTCAAATCTGCCATGAAGCAGATCTAAGAGCTTTGACCTAGCAGACACGCTGACTCTCACTTTCTAAGCCCTGCTTAGGATCCACTCGGGATGGTTTTTCCGCAGGAACACACGTTTCCTCCCTCCACGGCAGCAGGCATTCTTCTTGTGCTCCGTATCTTCCGGATCTACGAGTCTTGACCTAAACTGGCATTTAATATTTGCTGAATGAGCAAACAAACATGACCAAACTGTGATTTAGATCTGGGGCAAACACCACACAGGGCTCTGTGTTGGGGGAAGGAGAGCACTTTCATTGAAAATGAGGGGGTTTTTTTCATGTAAGAAATTCTGATCAGTTTCCTCTCCCTCACCTCCCAGATCCTCTCTTCATCACCACTCTTCCAATGTATCTTCTTTGTGTTTAGAAAACAAATAGACAAAAAAAAAAAAACGGAAAAAGAAAAAGCACAAGAGACATACACACACACACACACACACACACACACACAATCTTAAAAACACAAACTCAGAAACCATAATGAACAAGCAAAAGACCAGTAAAGCAAAAAGGGGGGGAGGGGGGAGGATGAACGGTTAGGGCAAACAATATGAGACAAAATAAAATAAAATCTCCCACAATACCATTAAGTTTGTATTGGCCCATTTACTTTAGGCATGGGGCATGCCCATAATAAACGTGATTTTATATATCCAGTGAGACTCCACTGGCAAAAACTAAGTTTTCTTTTGCAAGTGGTTGTCAAATGGACATCACCTCTGGGTTGCGGCTGGAGCCTTCTGTCTCCTCCCCTCTCAGCACTGGGACTCCGTGTGGCGTCAAACTGCACAGGCCCTCTGCATGCCGCCAGTCTCTGAATTCACGTGTGTGTCTGCCCTGTTCTGTCTGGAAGACAGTTTCCCATCTGACTTTTACAATCTTTCTGCCCCCGCTTCCCAAGACGTCTTTAAACATATGATTCAGTTCCCAACATTCCTCTCAACAGCAAACAACTTCCGTTTGAAGCGGACTTTTTTTTTTCCATTAAGTATTTTTGTTGTGCTGAAACAGACAAAAGCTTCTCACACAAGTGTCTCCCCACTTCACCTCTCTCACCTTTTCTCAGGTTATGACCATTGGAAAAACACTGGTCAGGGCTCCCACTGTCTCCACCTACCCCACGTATCTGCTCTCTCCTCCTTACTAGAAACTCTGTCAGCAAGGAAGAGTCTGGTGGCTCAGTCTGAAGCTATTCCGGCACATTCTGCTGGAGGCTGGATCACGGCAGTCAGGGGCACACACTCTTGTGGCGTTCCCAGCGTCTCTCGACTTTTTATTTTAAGGCCTACCAGATCCTGCCATCGTTCGGGGTCACCTCTGACTGGGCCTGTGGACGGCAGTCATGCTTCCTGGGTCGGCAACAGTCACCTGAGCAGATTCGGGGTGGGCAGTTCCACGCCTAAACCACATCTCCAGTGGGGCAAAGAGCTGAGGGATATAGCATAGTCTGTAGCGATGTCCCCTCCGGACTGGGGTCACTAACACCGGACTCTGAGCCCCTTCCTCACAACAATACCAAGGAAAAACGAGGAAGGCTCCACTGGTGATAAAGTACTTATTTTAATGAATTTGTTTTGAACACAATGTAAAACATTACTGTTTTAACCACAGCTAAATTCAAACTTCAGGACGGCCCAACATTAACAAGTTCATTTTTACAAAGTCTTTGGCTACAGATTATCAAATATATAATAGAGTTCAATTTAGTGTTCTCTGTCACAATAGTAAAAATAAGCATTTTCTGATACCAAGGTTATCAAAAGTGTCCCACACAAAATCTTCTTCTTAAGCAAGTTAAAGTATAGAACCTGATGGTGTGTATTTGTTAAAAACTAAAAAGGAAAACTTCACATCTTGAACGTCACAGAAGCGCTTCTTAGCCAACACAAACACCTAATAGAGGAGCAGGTACCGTTCTTGGTATAAAAAGTCATACCGCAGAATTTGAATATTATAACCAGACTTTTAACCCAAATAAAGCAAATAAGCCTATCATGCAGTACATTTTCTTGTCTGCTCTGTTCGCTGCCAATGAGAAACCAGACTTAATGCTGTATTACTGCACTGGAGCAGCCTACCGCGCGAGGTTCGGCTCAGTGACTGGGAGCAAATGTGTGAAGGCAATTCTCATGAGGGCTGAGAAGTCTCGCCAGAAAGCGGTGTTCAGTGAAGATAAACCTTGCGGCATGTGTACATGTCTATTACACAAAGACACCCATGTGCGAACTCACAAGAGACAGTCAAAGAAAGCCCCGAAGCGGTGCGCACTGGAGGAGAGGTACGGACGTGACACCATTTTTGTGGAGTCTCTGAGACACGCACCAACACATTGACAACTGAGTCAGGAGAACATGTGACACAGTGACTCTCTTCAGCTGTGGAAACAAGGTAAGGACAGAGACAGCCCAGGTTCCAAACACACGATAAAGCGCAGATAAGTAACAAGAAAAACCTCACCACTAGCCTGGCATCGTGGCCCGTGCCCGTAGTCCCAGCATTTGGGAGGCCGAGGTAGAAGGAGATTTGAGGCCAGCCTGGGCTACAGAGTGAGACTGTCATTGCAAAAAGAAAAAGATACACACAAATTGTAACCCTGCTTTTCTGAGGAGAAAGTCATTTTTAAAACAAGAGCCTAAGAAAAACTTCAAACGGAGGCTCAAATTAACAGTGTGGTCTCACTGAAAAATAACACTTGAAACTAAAATAAATAAAATTTCAAGTATTTTTAACATGGGCAAGAAATATAAAAACAAATTTATACACCAAATATACACTATCAGTTTATTTTCAGTTAAAAATTATTTAGGAAAATTCTCCATGTTCAAAATTAAATAGGAGCTGTCTTCTATATACAGGAATTACACTGTAACTATGAAGTAAAGGTTTAATTCTGCAGAATTAAAACACAATTAGAATCATTCAAAAACTGAAAAAAATACTGAATTTTATAAGTGTGAAAGAAAGCCTTAGAATTTTGCAGTAACAAGTGAACTTTTTCTAACATTTAAAAAATTATCCTTTTATCAATATAAAACTGTTCAAATAATTAGGAGAATCTCTTATATCAGAAAAATAAATTCACATGATACACTCATGACCCCAAGAGTTACAATCAGCAGAGCGGTGTCCCTGACACAAAGCATTTCTTCCTTGTTGTCTCGTCTCTCCTTACAGATAAGCTTACTTCGCATCACTGACACGGAAATCCGGCCACACACTAATAGAAAAGTAACTCTCCCTTTCTTCCTCCTAAGCGCAGGTCAGGTCGTCAGTCTTCTTTCTTGGCATGCCTCTTAGCTGCATCCAGCTCCTCGGTGGTGGGCTTGGACACTGACGAGGCGGTGCCATTGGAAGACGGCTTCACATCTGGTTTCTTTTCACCCCATAAAAACTGCTGCTGCCAGCCAAACAGCATCCGGCTCAAGATGTCCTCGACGGGAGCGAAAGTCATGGGGATGCTCTTTGTCATCATCATTCTGACCTAGGGGGAGAAATGAATCTTGAGTCTCAGAACAAACACTTTGTGTTTCTCAAAACTGAGACAGAAAAATAAATAATGGAGTAAAATGTATTTTTTTTAATCTACAGGAAACAAAATAAACTTGATTCTGGGAAAATCTCCAAACTATGAATTTAAAGAATATTACTCATCAAAAGTAATACCAAGTACATTTTGATGGACCTTGTACACCAAATGAGGTATAACCATTGCTGAAGAAAGAGGAGGGAAGGAGGGAGAGAGGCAAAGAGAGAAAGAGAGAGAGAGAGAGAGAGAAAGAGAGAGAGAGAGAGAGAGAGAGAGAGAGAGAGAAAGAGACAGAGAGAATATTATCGACAGTCTGCACCAGCAAACAATACTGCTACTATACATCTGCTTTGAGTCAAAACTGTGGTAAATACTTTATACTCATCTGCACATTCAGTTTAACACAGCAGTTACTGTCGAGGGAAGCAGAGTCCTGGCTCTGACAGGCAGCTGACTTGACCCACACTGAAAGGCTAGTTAAGTGAGGAGCAGGATGCGATACAGCTTTGGGTTCAATCCCTACTCAACAGCACACCATTGTCGACGGTCACAGACTCGCGGGATGCAGACCATTTCTAAGAAAGGCTACAGAGGCTTCCCTCCACCCATCTCTTCTGTTTCAATAACGTGCATGCAGATCGCAGAGAACGGACTGTGGACCAAAGCATGATTCCAATCCTTTACCTAGCAAATCATACTACCCGGAAATGTCCACATTTGAATTAGGCTGGTCCCAAAACGGATGCCGGGAAAACTCTGGGGCCCAATACAGTCTAACAGCCAGTTCTTTCAGATCACAGAAAGATACCAAACCAGAAACTTCTGAGATCACATTCCTAAAACAGATCCAAACACAATCCACCTTCTTGGGGTATGAAATCAAGAATAAAGTCTCATTCAATGTGACATAATATAGGGGCCTGGAAGTTACAGAATGAGTATATCCAAATTAACAAAATCATAAATGAAAAGAGGGCATAACAACAGATAGAATCATTGGGTCATACTTCAAAACCCTGCACTCCACAAAATTGGAAAATCTAAAAGAAATGGACAATTTTCTCAATAGATGCCACTTACCATGGTTAAATCAAGATCAGATAAACAATTTAAATAGATCTATAACTCCCAAGGAAATAGAAGCAGTCATTAAAAGACTCCTCCTGCCACAAAAAAAGCCCAGGGCCAGATGGGTTTAGTGCAGAATTCTATCAGACTTTTAAACAAAAGCTAATACCAATACTCCTCAAATTATTACACAAAATAGAAACAGAAGGAACATTGCCAAATTCATTTTATGAGACCACAATCACCCTGATACCCAAACCACACAAAGACTTAGCAAGAAAAGAGAGTTACAGACCAATTTCTCTCATGAACATTGATGCAAACAACAACAAAAGCCCAACTCAGAAACTGAGCCCAAGAACACATCAAAAAGATCATCTATCTACCATATAAACAAAATGAAAGAAAAACAACCACATGATCATCTTATTAGATGCTGAAAAAGCCTTTGACAAAAATCCAATACCCCTTCATAATAAAAGTCTTAGAGAGATCAGGGATACAAGGGACATTGCTAACCAATAGCAAAACAAACATCAAATTAAATGGAGAGAAACTTAAAGCAATTCCACTAACATCAGGAACAAGACTATTCAACATAGTTCTTGAAGTTCTACTTAGAGCAGTAAGACAACTGAAGGAGAATAAGGGGGTAAAAATTGGAAAGGAAGAAGTCAAAGTGTTGTTATTTGCAGATGATATGATAGTATATATAAGTGACCTCAAAAATTCTACTAGGGAACTACAGTGAAGTGGCTGAATATAAAATATACTCAAAAAGAATCAGTGGCCCTTTTATATACAAATGATAAAGTGGCAAAGAAAGATATCAGAGAAACACCACCCTTGACAATAGCCACAAATAATATAAAATATTTTGGTGTGACTCTAACCAAGCAAGTGAAAGACCTGAATGACAAGAACTTCGAGTCTTTGAAGAAAGGAATTGGAGAAGGCATCAGAAGATGGAAAGACTTGTCATGCTCATAGATAGGTAGGATCAATGTAGTAAAAATGGCAGATCTTACCAAAAGCAAAACTTGGGACATCTATCTTCCTCCCTCTAAGACTTGGGGAGACATCAGGGAAGAAATGTCAGGAAGAGGTTAAGAGCCAGAGTGAGTGGGGCCGTGGTGTGGAATGTGACTTCCAGCTGTGAAACAGCTGTGGCAGTCTTGCGGAAGATTTGGGTCAGGTTGGACCTGCCAGCATCCTGCCGTGGAGGAGGCAGGCATTCCTGATGCCCCACCACCCCCTGAGGATTTATAGGTAGGTTGGTCGTGGGTGCTGGAGAGGGAGAGACATGTTCTCAGTGGGGCAACCACTGTTAAGGCTCCCATAATCTCCTTTTAAAAAATTAAATTTATTTATCTTAGTTTATTTATGTGCACAGATGCTTTGTCTGCATGCGTGTTCGCGAACCATGTGTGTACTGGTGCCTGAGGAGGCCAGAAGAGGGCACAAGTCGGTGGGACTGGAATTGCAGGCCACTGTGAGCTGTACTCCCTGAACTGAATAGACCTTACCACACATAAATTAGACTCCTACAAAGCTAATTTAAAAAAAAAAAAAGTTGAAGTGCTCATTTGTAATTAGTTTGTAAATAAACATTAATCAGTACTTTGTTACGTGGTCATTTAAGTGACCTTGATAAAGCTGGTGTCTGCACACCTAGGTCATGACTGTTGGCTGTCCCTACAGTGGAATTGGCGGGCCACAGGAGAGCTGAGCCTGCAGAGTCCGCTGTTGCCAAACTACTCTCCCAGGAGGGCTCCCGTTTACACTCCCCCAAGTCCCTTTAAACTTAATTCCCTCATCTTCACTTCCTTTTATTTCCCTCCATTAATTAAGCTCGTTTTACCATTCTGCCAGTCTCTGAAACCACTTCCACCAAGGCCATCATCATACATGGCTTAATTAAAAAACCCTGAGCTTCCTTACAGTTTAACGCCATCTACCGGGCAGTCCCTTGCTCTGTCTCACAGGGACTGCTACACTGCAGCTTCTTCTAGCAAGCAGGGGATAAGCAAGCCACGTTTCTCAAAGTTCTTCCAAGTCTTCTCTGATGGAGAAGGGATGCAAATTTGACCTAGCTCAAAACAGACAAAAGTTTTATCTTAAAAACTTTATCTTGTGTCAGGGGACTGGAGAGATGGCTCAGAGGTTAAGAGCACTGACTCCTCTTCTAGGGGACCCGGGTTTAATTCCCAGCACCCACATGGCAGATCACAACTGCCTGTAACTCCAGTTCTGGGAAATCTGACACCCTCTTATGGCCTCATCGGGCACCAGACTCATACACGGTGCACAAACATATATGCAGGCAAACACATACACATAAAATAATAAGAAAATTTTAAGCCTATGTGAATTTTACCCAATAATGCATTCCTATTTAACATGTTTAAAATTAATTGCCACTGAGATCATCATTAATGGTAGAAAATAGATCACACTTACAATATGACTTTATACAGAAAATGCCAGAACTCACATATCCCTTGGGACATGTGTAAGCCTAGTTCAAGAAACACAGACTTGTGCAAACTTGCAAAGCCTCCATTTCAACAGAGTCTGTGGACCTATAGTGCTCGAGGGCTTTTCCCTCAGTGGATGAGCTTCCCGTTCATCTGCTTTCCCTGTGGCTCGGGTCTTATCAATCACGAAGTATCTGAAAAAAAAAGTATGTGATTTCCCTGTTTGGGAAAGTGGCTGACCATGGACGAGCATTCAGCTAGCCTCAGTTCTGAGTGAAAAGAAGACAAGGAAATTGCAGAGAGATGGAAGAAGGAAAGGAGGGAAAAGGAGGTATTTCACATATTTCTCTCAAGAAAGAAGAGAACCATAGATGGAGGTAGGAAAAAATTAGCTTTTATATATTCAAATATAGCTGTAAATACACATGACTCCCCCACCTCCAAACTTCAGACATACTTATTTTTCACAAAAACACAAAGTAGTATCAACTTAAACCATACCCCAATTTTACAAACAAGGCAGGCCCACCTATACCACCTCTGATTTCCTCCCTACATCCACTACTCTCTGGCTTCCAATAAACCGCCTGCCTGTCCTATCCAACTGCGAACATCTCCCAAGGACAAATGGAGATCCGCAGAAAAGCTTCCAAAAATCCCGATGCATGGAGAAAACTCCCAAATGCATCTTCTGGTATTCAACAGTAAAAAACCAAGTGTTCTCGGGACTAGCTTAGCCTGAAGGACCCCACCAAGGGAAAGGCGTCTACAGCTTCGTGATGCAGACCGGTGCACGGGAGTCCCCTCACCTTCACCGTCAGGAGAAAGATGGTGTACAGGAACATGAGGTCGTGCTTTGACATTGCCAGGTGCTGGGTGTGCTGTAGCGTGAACAGGACTGACCCCAGCAGCGTCACCTTGGAAGGGCTGAAAGGAAATGACATTTGAGGTCAGTGACAAGCATACTGTGTCTACAATTTTCTCGGAACGCTCTGTAAACATCATTAGTGAACAGTTAACAGACGCTAACACAGAATGAGCTCCCAAAGACAGAGGAGAGAAGTGGGGAAGCCTCTCCTGTCGCATGATGTAGACGCACCACTGACAGTGTCAGGATGCTGTGGACACGGCGAGTGAGACACAAGCAGTCACTCTGAAAGCAGTGGGAGCCCGGCCAGCTCACACCTTTAATCCCAGTACTTGAGAGGCAAAAACAGTTCAAGGCCAGCCTAGGCTACACAGAGAGACGTGAGCCAGCTCAAGTCTATCACTTTGCTTCCCTGAGCACAGCAGGCCAGTCTTAGCCAATATCTTAAGAATTAAGCTGAAAGTATGAAACCATTATACTGCTAACCTACCAAGTCAGGAGAATTTTTATCTTACACACTTATCATGCACTTAAGGTATCCCAATAAAGATCTCTGATAAACTATAAACTATGAGGATGCTGCACTACAACAATGACAAAAGATTTTTATAAGTCAGTTTATTTTTTTAAAGGTTATTTTAGTATTATAAACTAAGAATTGGGTTCAAAACAGTATAAGATCCAGACTTCACATAACAATCTAACTGAATAAGTATCATTCCTTACAACTGTCATTCCTCAACTTTTATTGCATATTTCTAATTTTTTTAGTATTTTAAGACAATTATTAATATATTTACTAGTATATATATATAAAACTATGTTATAACACATACATAAAATTGAACATTTCAAAGTATAAAAGGCAAATGAGGGGCTATGGAGATGGCCCAATGGGTAAAGTGCTTGCTATCCAGTGTGGAGCCCACATTGGGTCCCTAGAACCACCTAAAAGTCCCCCAGCAGTCCCAGTGCACAGGAGGTAGACATGGAAATCCCCGGAGCAGGTTGCCCACTCAGGATTCCTAAAGCAGTGAGCTCCATATGCATGAAAGGCCTCAGCTCAATATGCAAGGTAGAGACATGTCAGTGAAAACCATGACATCAGCTGGGCACACAAACATGCCCACCCATGTGAACACACATACACACGTACATACATATGACACCCCCCACATGGAATTAGATTTCCCTTGATGTTATTTTGTTTCTCTAATCATTTGGTTCCTGTGCTAAAGCAGCTCACTAAGGAATGGGCTTTGACATACACACTGACCACTATCGATAGTATTTTCCTAAAGAGAGACTAAAAAATAAGTGGCTTGTAGATTATTTGGAAAGGACACTGGGGAGGATTTAAGGAAGATTATATCAAAGTATTAGATTTGCTATGAAGATTGAGACACACTGGAAAATTCTATTATTTCCCTGTCATAGCACAACCATGGATCAGAAGCTGGCTGACAATGACAGGCACTCCTCGTCCAAGGGAAAGGAGACAGCCCTGGCGCCAGGACATTTTAAAATCCAGCAGATCAAGTTCCACTGGGATTCCAGGGCTAGGGCTGCAGGCACCATGTTCTAATTTTATACAGCGTGGCTCTGGCTTCTGTACTTCAACTGTAACCTGTGAGCCCGGCCTATCTTGCTCCCCGCTCCTTCCTCCAAACTACTTTCCCTTTTTTGGTCCCCTTCCCAGTTTCGGGACTTATTCCCTACTCATACCTACACGTCTCATCCACGAAAAGCTGGGATCTGCATATGACGAAGAACAAGCCCACATGGTGTGTCTAAGTAGGCTTCTCTGTTGTTTCCATGTGTATGAGCGCTTTGCATGCATGTATATACTGTGTACCACGTGTGTGCCTGGTGCCCACAGAGGCAAAAAGAGGACATCAGACCCACTGAACTGGAGTTGCAAAGTGTTTTGAGATGTCACATGGGTGCCAGGAACTAAACCTGGGTCCTCTGTAAGAGCAGCAAGTGATCTTAACCACTGAGCCAGCTCTCCAGCCTCTAAGCTTTTTTTCTGAAGGAGGGGAATCCACAGAAAAGTGGTGTTATTTTAAGATCTCATCTGGGAAAGTGAACACTTGACGGAATCTGCTAATTTTCTTCCCATTGCGATTGCCATTTGTGTCTCAGGTATATTTCAGGCACATATACAGTTCCAAAAATGCTCTTTTGGCCCAGATCTCGGCATAATATAAACACTTACAAGGACATCTTCAGCCACTCATTCCCTGTTGGCTTCCAATCTCCTTTCAGCAGCTGCTCACAAGACGTGACAACAGCACCACCTGCCCCTAAAAAGAAACACACAAACAAAGATATTTAACCAATTTTCTTAAGAAAACACATAGCAGGGGAAGTCAGAATTTCCCCTCCTAGTTTCAAACCCAAGATTACCAAAATAGAATTCTTGAGAGGAAGAAAAAGTTGTCTTCTGTGTATTGACATCTGAGACAGCAGCATTCTCTCTCCCCAGCATGACAACCACCTGTGTCACTGTTACCTAAGGCTAGCGCTGGGGTCTCAAGCACAGAGACATATATATACACATATACATATGTACATATATATACATATGTACATATGTACATATATACATATGTACATATGTATATATATGTATATGTGTATATATATGCACACACAATAGTTTTATGAAAAGTAAGGGCCTCTCTTTCTATTTCGTTCCTTGATAACAGCTAGTTTTAGCTGCAGCATACTGTAACAGAGGTTACAGAAATCTGTTCATTCTTACATATGAAGGAACAGGGTAAGTGACAGCTCAGCTGGTAGGAGCTCCTGCCTCGTATGCAGCAGTCCCTGACAATGCATAAACCGGGCATGGTAGTGCTTTCCTGTGATCACGGCGCTCAGGAGGTAGGGGCAGTGTGGTCATAAGTGCAAGGTCATCCCCAATTACAAAGTCTACATAGTCTACATGGTCTACATAGTTGAAAGAAAGAAAAGAAGGAAGGAAGGAAGGAAGGAAGGAAGGAAGGAAGGAAGGAAGGAAGGAAGGAAGGAAGGAAGGAAATAAAATAAATATAAAGCAATTAGAACAGTGTGACTATGAATACTTGCTACTTCCAACAGCTCACAAGAATGGAAAGAATATAAAGCAATTTGTTTTCGTTTTTACAGAGGGGCTTTCTAGGCTGCTCTAAAAAATCACTGTGTAGCTCAAGCTGGTTTCAAACTTGCGACCTCCTGCCTCAGTCGCCCAAGTACTCAGGTTATAGGCATGCACCACCATGGCCAGACTCAGCAATGTTTTTTTTAATTTACACAAGCCACAAAATTTCTTATTAAACTCATTTTATTTATGGCAAAATAATTAATTATGATTCCATATGGTTCAAGGACACCTAAAACAATTATTCATAAGAAACTTTACAAAGCCATGAGGTTCCAAATAATGGCTGATCACTAATACTAATGTAAGTAAATCTTAAATTAACTTTAGTAGCTAAAAATGAAAAGGTTTCCACTTTCCAAAAAGATTTATTAGAGTATGTGATTCCCCACTCCTGGAAGCAGAGAAGTATTCAGGAGCTACAGTACATCGATAACAGGATACTTATGAACACATTAATCTTACCTCGGGCCCATCCAATAGTTATCATGACTATCCAGCTATTTCGGTAATAGTTACTAGCGTGTGTGACTCCGCTTACTATTTTCCAGGTTCTGGTCACTTCCTTCATTCCCGCAGCCAGCATTTGAATAGGCTGATAGGAATAGCCCTGGGAAACTAGGTCACGTGGGCAAAAAAATACAATATACCTGAAATGAAAATTAAAATATTTTAATATGTAAATAATATCAGAAGAACAGAAATAAAATTGAAACCACCATCACTAATAGCATGGCATAACACAAAGAAGGCAATTATCCATAAAAGCTTGGAACATAATTTCACGAAAAGCAGACTGGACACTAGGTTGTTTTTTAATCTACACAAAACATATATAATCTGTCTATGCCGTGATGAGAAAATGAAGTCATATACTTTGCAATACTCCACACAGTTTTTAATTTACCCATGCAGTTTTAGAAAGTCTTTAAATGTAGAAGTGATTTACAGGAAGTCAGGCAATGGACAGAAAAGGCATATACACTTAAATAATAAGTTGTATATATACTCTTAATAAAAGTAAACAATACTTTGTTATCTATTAGAGGTTACATTAAGAAGACACTAGTTTTAATTCATGCTAAAAAAAAAAAAACACTCAAAGAAGAACAACAGCCATACTACAATGACTCTGTTTGCATTCCTTAATTCTATCTTTTAACATGTGCTAAAAATCTATTACAACAGCAGTTTGGGACTTTTATATTCAGCTATGTGACACTATAACATACAGTCTATAATATATAATCATTGCTACTTCTGAGTCCTAAGTTTCACCCTATTTTTCTAAAGTACAGATACACATATTAACAAAAACCCTGTGCCCGGCTGAGTTGCCATGGAGTAAGGGAGCCACCCACTGTCATGCTCAGCAGAATCACACAGAAGCACGGCAGACAGACGACTCCACTTGCTCTGTAACCTACGGTAGCTAGGTGATGTCCCTCTGATGAGCCATTGGCCCAACAGTCATTAGTTAAACAGCATGTCTCCACCTTAAGTTTGTAACACCTAAAATACCTTTACCTTGTAAGCACCCAGAGAGAATACACAGAGAAGGGAAAAGAAATGAAAGGAGAAGATAATAATGGATTTCTCACACGCTGTAAAACCATGTAGATCACATTAACAGGAAGACAAATGACAAAGAGTAGACACTAGTCTAGAACAGGACACAACCAACAATGTAAGCTAAACCAGTTTAAACAGGGTTTAAGATGGGAGCACAATTTAGGTTAAAACCAGAGGCTGAGCAGAGAACAGTGCTTTGTTTATTCCCAAGTCTCCTTTTCCATCCAAGTCAGTATCACTTAACTGAGCCAATCAACACAAGCCACAGCCATGTTAGGCTAAAGCAACAACTCTGCTCTGCTCTGCAGCTAGCACCCCAACAGTTAGGAATCCATCGGTATGTCCTGAAAATGACTATAAAACAACAGCTCTTATATAGACCGTCATCTAAATCTCACTACAGTATGCTTGGGAGTTTAAAGAAAAATTCTGAGGCATAAAAACAATACACAGAAAATTATAAAGTAGGTACTGTTCCCATAAGTAGATTTTTTTTCATAAATAGATTTTTTTAAAAAAGAAAACTTGATCAAAAGTATATGCTGTGTTCGAACAGTGGATATACACTGGCAGAACCAAGTTCTTGCTTGTCTTTACCAGTAGATGGCGCTAACCTCCAGATGTGAGCGACACGTGTGCTAAAGATGACCTTGCTATCTGAGTCCCCAAATAATCTGACTCTTAAATTCAGAAGACACAGACAAAAATTTATTCTAAATATTAAAACTTCTATTATTAAAATAGTAAAATATACTGTCTGGAAGCCAGCATCATTTTTCATATTTAAGGAACTGTAAGGACAACATTCCTATTTCCAGAGTTCAAAGCAATTCACTGCTTATGCGCCAACTGAAAGATTAAATAGCCAAAGTTTCAATCCAGGATGCAGCTACTCAATATTTCTGTACCCTGGATAAGTCACTAACCTCTCCATGACTCACTTTCATAACCTGTTAAGGATAAAACAGTACTCACCTCACCGGATTTACCAGAGTTTCAAAGAGTCAACATTAGAGACCAGGCATAAAAACTAGAGCTATGCACCAGGTATACACTGAGCACAAACCAAGACTGAATGGTCGTGACACCACAGCAGAGTAAACCACACCCCAGTGACACCACAGCAGTGTAAACCACACTCCAGGTTTAGAGATGGGTAAGACCAAATGTACATGAGCAGAGAACAGAATAAAATGAATTATCAACGTCAGAATATTCTAATTTTCTTATATCCTTTGCCCAATAAGAAACAGAATTCTTCGTGTGTAGGTAAATTAAGTATTACATAGGTAGCAGAGATAAGAAATAAAAACCTCATAGTCCTGGATTTGAATGAGAAACGCGTATCAACATGAATCATTTTCTTTGTCGCGGCCCTGATTCAGTGCAGTGGCGCGGGCGCCCTAGCAATACCTTTAATGCTCTGAGTGAGGCTTAGGAGAGCCATTTCTCACTGAAAGAAACAAAAACTAATTCCAGAAGAAAAGTGCAAGAATCTTATAATACCAAGACACAAGGGCTGGAGGGGAGAGGAAGGGGGAGCTCCTCTGAAAAGTCTCCCGCTGGCCAAAGATTCACAATTAGTTTCAAAAAATGACAAAAACTGAAATCGGTAGAATCTCACAAAACATCCTTTTAAAAAACTGACCATCTTTGCAGGGTGACCAGCAAGTCAAAGAGCCAAGCCACCTCCCTCCCTGCTTTTCTGTGAGTAGTAGGACAGGCTCACCAAACACCAGGGAGTCAGAAGTGTCCTTCCAGACGCCTGTATGTGTGTGCTCAAAAATACACTCTTCCATCTCTGCTCCTAACATACCTTTTAAATGTAGGGGCATACATTTACAGGCATGAAAGTGTATTTCATTCGTTGGATCATCTAATCAAAATCTGTAATTCCTTGCTACTCAAATCCAGAAATCAGAGCACAGAGCGATCCGTTCTTTTCTAAGTCTATCTCCTCACTCTGAACAGTACTTAGCGGCTCCATTAACAAGGGGAAGTTTCTGCATTGATAGGATGCTGGTCTAGAAGTGAGACAAAGCAGCGTTTTTAAAAAGCCAACTGATAAGATACCAGACATTAATGAATCTGAGAAGGAAAATGGAGGAGGAGGAGGAGGAGGAGGA
>NC_022031.1:47362269-47376027 GCF_000317375.1 Microtus ochrogaster | reverse complement strand
GAGGAGGAGGAGGAGGAGGAGGAGGCGGAGGAGGAGATGACAGTCACAGAAGGCTTCTGTCTGGGGCTGCAGGGGACAGGGAGAGATGAAGCGAGAACAAAGTCACGGACGGGGTGGACTCAGGCAGCAGGCTCTGGGTGCTGGGAAGGAGCAGGAGGAGAGACTGGCGATCCCTAACAGCAGAGAGGACAGAGCAGAGACTGTCGGGATGTACAGGTCACGGCAAATTCAGGGTCTTGTTCCTGATTATTCACACCATAGTAACATACCACAACACATCCTAAGACAACCATTCATCAAGCAACTAGCCCACGTAGAAAATTACTACAAGTCCAGGACCAGACATGGAGGCTCAGCATTTCAGACTAGAAACAGGACAGAAGGAATACAGAATCTGGCTCTTAGTTCTTATATAGTTTTCAGCATTTAACAACATTTAAAAATCTAAACTGTTAATATCTTTTAAAAATAATATAAAAACAGAAGTCTTTTAGAAGTGTTTTTGGAAGATGATACTGTGAGGTGATTAAGCAAGTCTATGAGAGACTGTAGCTGTCACACGTAGACGCCCTGATTCTAGCCCTGCCATTAAGCAAGTCTATGAGAGACTGTAGCTGTCACACGTACAGGCCCTGATTCTAGCCCTGCCACCTACCTAGTTATGACAATCACATCAACTGCCCCATGTCTCGGTAACAACAACTATCACTGGTAGGGTGATGAGCAGAATATATCTGATACAAAATGGAAGGCAGAATATCGGGGTCTGTAGGATAACGCAGGAGAACCAGGGAGGCTGGGCAGGATGGGGGAGTCAGCCGAAACTCAGCACATACACGCATACCATACAGAAACCTGATACAAGTAAGCTAGGTTTTCAAACTGTTAGGGAACCGAGGAGACAGCTCAGCAGTTTACAACAGTGGCTTCTCTTGCAGAAGGCCTGGGTTCAGTTCCCAGCACCCACACGGTGGCTCACAACCCTCTGTTATTTCAGTTCCAGAGATCCAATGCCCTCTTCTGGATTCTTGAGGTTCCAGACATATACATGTTCCACATACATACATTCAAGCAAAACACCCATACACATAAAATAAAAATAAATCTTTAATAAACTAACTACAATAGCTACTTCAGAGAACTCATCCTAAGTATGAAAATAATTTACCTAATATATAATATTAATTCAATACATACTAGCTATCAAGTAAGTAATTCCACATCTCCTACTGACAAAATATATAAACTATTAAAAGAGAAAGCAGTGTTTTTTAATGAAAGCAAGCGGTAGCTTTCAGTAAAATCATTGTAAGACTTTTCTGTTTGAGTTTGAAATAGTATGTTCTCGTCTTTCTCATTTGATAGTTTGAGTCATGCTCTTCAGTATCAGCAACCTGAGAGAGAAACTTCTTTGTAATCATCCTTAGCAAAAAAAAAAAAAAAAAAAAGTCCTAAGTCCACAGACCATATTGCATTTTAAACCAAAAACACAGCAAAACTTGGACTCCTGCTCGTATGAAGAAGGGTTTCTCTGCAGAGCAATCGGATGCACTCAGTCATTCCATATCTGAACAGACTGCCTACGTATCTAGTGGATGATTTCAAATAGCAATGGACGAATTCGTCATTTAGCTACGGATTAGAGAGAAGTAATATAGTGTTTCATAACATTTAAGTAATATTTTTCGCTTAATGTCACCAGTAAAAGATTTTGTCAGGAAAAAAATAATTAGAGTAGCTACTTCACAGGGCTCATGATTAAATATGAAAATGAATTTTAGCTGATAATATAATACTAACTCAATTACTAGCAAGCGAATAATTCCACCTCACCTACTTTCCACAGCCATGTGCTCCCACCACTACCTTACCATTACTACTACGTTATATTATATCCCTGTTTATAAGTACTCAATAATTTTTAAATTATTATAATAAAAAAATTTAATTATTTTTATTATTGGTTGTCTGTGAATGATGGGAGGGGGCTGTGTGCCACAATGGACATGTATGTGGAAGTCAAGAGGATTACTCTGTGTAGCTGATCCTCTCCTTCTGCCTTTCTGTGAGTGCTGGGCTAGAACTCTGGTTGCCAGGCTTGTGTGGCAAGTTCCTCTACCCAGCAAGCCATTCATAGCCCCAGCAAAGATGAATTCTAAGCTGTGCAGTGGTGGCACACACCTTCATCTCCAGCACTCAGGAGGCAGAGGCAGGTGGATCTCTATGAGTTCAAGGACAACCTGGTCTACAGACTGAGTTTCAGAACAGTCAGGGCTATCCAATGAGACTTGAAATTAATCAATCTACCTATCAACAAACAAACAAGCAAATAAATAAATAAATAAATAAATAAATAAATAAATAAATAAATAACCAATCCAACAAAGAGAAAGACAAGAAAAACTTTATATACGCCATTATCACTTGGACTTTTTGCTCAGTTTTTCACATGTATGCTTTTTTATCGTGTCAGTGCTAAATGTTAGAGTTCGTTTCACAACTCTAACAATAAAATATTTGGATGAATATTTGACATTTTCTTGTGTTAAAATGTTCCCATTAAAAAAAAAAAGCAACAACAACCTGAAAGAACCAGTGCCACTGGGAGAAGACAAGGGGGAAAGGGCAAGAGATAGACTTTGCACCCAAAACCTTCGGCACCATTTGGGTTCATTCACTGCACACGCATTAAGGACATCAAAAACAAAAAAAACTTTAAAGGAAAAGGAGCCACTTATTACAATCTATAAAAGAATTCTTAAAATACCTCATAGTGCAACATGAGGGCAACTTACCAGATAGAAGAAGCCAGTAAAATATTAGTGTGGTTTGTAAGAAATTTCAGTGGAGGCTCTGCAAGCAGTATACAGGATAAAATTCCTCCCCCAAAGCAGTGGAGCATAGCACTCAGCCAGCTGGACAGGGGGTTATTCCACGCCACTGTCACAGATCCTGAAATGACAGAGGACAAACATGCTCTGAGATAGCTGTATATTTACAAGAAAGCTCCCAGGACCCGTTATATTAGAGAAATAAACCAAATTTGTAACTTCTAACAAATTATTTTCATGAGTGAGCTAATCATGATAATTTAAACAATATTCTTTTTCCGTCAGTGACCGTACTGTGTGGGGTAGGGTGGGGTGGACGTGGGTCCATGTATACGTGGGCACGTTGGGGGGTGATTCTCCAGTGCCAGCACAGGGAGGCCTCATGGTGACGTCAGGGTGGCTCTCCTTGCTCATGTCTCCACATTACTTCTGAAACAGGGTCTCTCCTGTACCTGAAGCCTGCTCTGCAGTTAGACTGCCAGGCTAGTGAGCCCCCAGACCTGCGGTCTCCAGACCCCAGTACTTCAAATATGCTACCAACAGAATTATTTTCCAAAAAACTCTCTGCAAGAGCTGTCACACTGCAGCTAAATTGAAAGTATAAGGGGCTGAAACACAAACAATCTTATATGAACGTTAGTAACAGATACTGCAAGTGAGCTGTGACGGAGAGCTGGAGGAAGACGGGGCAGGCACATGGCGCAGCAACTGAATGAGGCCTGCTCCCCACAGAGCCCCCTGGAGCTGGAAAGGCACAAGGGAGTGGCTGTGCTGGAAAGGGCAGTGGTCAGCGACATGAAGAGAGCCACATGCCCCGTGGTGACAGGGAGCCCCTTGTGGATCACAGGAAGAGCCTACGCTGTCATCCAACCGACGAAACCAGGAGCTGGCAAACTGTTCATACTGACTAGATGTAAATGTTTGAGACACCGTGGGCTCTAAGGTGTCTGTTCAATCACCTAGCTCCAACTTGGCAAGCAGCAGTCATAGGGGACGTGTGACAAGTGAGCCTGCTACATCCCAGTGAGACTGAGAATGAACTCTCCACATAAAATCATAATCCACCTCAGGAACTCACCTGACATCACTCCTGCAAACCCCAGATGACGTACCAGACCACCTAGCCCATTCCACTGCCTATGTTATAACAAAGCCTGAACGGACTCTTCAGTGTAGGCGAACATGGCCTGTCTATCTTGTACCCAATCTAAACTTAGCTCAGTCGCGTGTACCTATTTTTAAGAACCACTACACTGTAGTTTTGTTTTGTATTTTTAAATTTTTCAAACAAGTACATATTTATATTGGGCATATTTCCCTCAGGCTTCCTTTTCCTCCATTTTCTTCCTCCTCCTTCTGGTAGAAACCACTACACTGAAGATATTTTCACAACAGTTAACATCCAGCTGGCAAGTGGTTGCTATGACACCCAGAAAGGAGCATGGGATGACTGGCTTTCTTAAACTTTCCACTAGAGGTGGTATTTGTGTGAATACTAATATGTTTTTATTTTGGTGTTTCTCATATAGTTCTCCTTTTCAAAAAAAAAAAAAATGGGGAAGCAGGGAGATAGCTTAGTCAGTATAATGCTCTTTGTGCAACGATAAAGACCTGAGTTTGATCCTCACAGTCACCTTAAAAAAAAAAAAAAAAGGCCCACGGTAATGGTGACTTGCATTGGAGACAAGCAGATCTCTGGCCAGTCAGTCTTTCCGAATCAGTGAGCTCCAAGCAAAAGTGAGACTGTTTCAAAAAAAAAGCAGAAGCATCTTGAGAAATCACACCTGATGCCACCACTGGCTTACACACACACACACACACACACACACACACACACACACACACACACGGAAGCAAAAAAAAAAAAAAGGAAGCTGGGGAAATGGCTTAGTTTGTGTAATACCCACCTTGCGAGCACCAACAGCTGAAACTGATCTCAAAACCATGTATTAAAAAAAAAAAGCCACTGGTAGGGTACATAACCCCAGCACTGGTGAGGTGGCAACAGGCAGATTCATGGGATCCAATGGCTGGGAGGACAAGTTCCGGGTCGCTGAGAGGCTCAGTCTCAAAAACAAACAAACAAACAAACAAAAAGACAAACAACATGCTAGAGGAATTGCTGGTTTTAAGAGTATATTTGATTGGGAACGCTTGTAACGGGTAGAACTAAGAATGTAGGACAAAGACAGCGTAGAACTAAGAACAATGTAGAAAAAGGGAGAACCAGGGGGAGCAATGAGAAATGACAGATTGAAGAGAGAAGAATAAAGAATTGTGACTAGACAGAGCCAGTTGTGAGTAGATTTCTTACCTCTCAGATCTTCACCCTCAGATTTTTTAGCCCCCTGAGGTGTGTGTGGTCTTTAATTGAACCCGGAAAGGGAGTCTTAACGGTTAGAACCTTTAAGACCTCCATTACCTTTGGAAGAGCAGCCAGTGCTCTTAACCTGAGTCATCTCTCCAGCAGCCCAGAGTATGTCTTAAGAAGACACGTGCAAGACATGGGTGGTGATACAAACCTTTTACCTCAGTGTGTAGAATATTAGTTGAAGATGTGGTACATTTGTTTATGCTGCGGAACATTTGTTTAATGATGCAAAGATGTGTTGTATTCTTTTATGTTGCATTTGTGAAGCTGTGTTACTTTGCCTGTCTAAAATACCCGATTAATAAAGAGCTGAACGGCCAATAGTTATGCGGGAGAGGAAGAGATGGTGTTGCCAGGCTGAGAGAATAAACAGAAGGAGAAAAAAGAAGATCAGAGGATTGAGAAAAGAAGGTGCCAGCCACACAGCCAAACACGAAACGAGAGGGATAGAAAAGATATACAGAAATAGAGAAAGGTAAAAGCCCAGAGGTAAAAAGTAGACAAGATAATTTAAGAAAAGCTGGCTAGAAACAAGCCAAGCTAAGACTGGGCACTCATAAGAATAAGCCTCTGTATGTAGGCCTCCCAAAGAGCAAAAGAGTTAAAAAACCAACTACAACCCAGCACTGAGGAAGAAGAGGCAGTTGGATTTCTGTGAGTTCAAGGCCAGCATGGTGTGCATAGGGAGTTCCAAAACAGCCAGATTTACATAAAGACACTTGTTTTCATTTTTGAAAACAAACAAAAAACATAACAGACAAACAAAACCACTAGGTGTGGCATTACCATGCTTTCAAGCCGAGGTCTTGGGAGGCAGAGGCAGACAGATATCTCTGAGTCTGAGGCCAGCCTGGTCTACAGAGTAAGTTCTAGGACAATCAGAGATACACAGAAAAACCCCATCTTGAAAAAAATCAAAACAAACAAACAAAAAAAAAGATGCATATAAACCAGAATATGAAATTAAACTCTACCCCTGGGTTTCTTTTATCGGTTAAGCGGTTAGACAGATGACTGAAAACAAAGTTATTTTAACAGAGCATTTAATGTAAAGAACTGCACACTAGACAGCTGGGACGTGAAGGTAAAGATGATGTAACAGAGGTATGCGCTTCAGAAAGCAGTTACTATTCTGGGGGAACAAAGGATAAGCTCAAATTATGAAAACTCAGAAGCTCAGAGAAAAGCTCTTTAGAGCCCAGACTAGGACCCCTGAGGAGGAGACACTCTAGCTGGTGTCCAGCCCACTCGTTATACAAACACGAGAACCCTGAGTCTGAAGCTGTCACCCCATGCTACCCAACCCATTAGCAGCAGACACTGGTCTACTGACTCTATGCGCACACTTTCTACCATATCACTCTCTGCCCAGTATCTGATGTCTGGTCAAAGATTGTTCCAATCCACTAAGAAGGAGGGGAAAGTAAATATGTTCAAGCAAGAACTCTAACTCTCTAAACTCAGAGAGGTCAATTATAGATTACCGTGTGTGAGTATGTGTGTATCAATATATATGTAGTGAGACATATAAATGTGTGTACATGTGGAGGCAGAGGTAGAAGCTCGGTATTCCCCTCAACTGAGATTATTTTTTGAGACAGGGTCTCTTACCAACCTGAAAGCTCACCAGTTCAGCTAGCCTGGCTAGCCAGAAATCCCAGCATGCGGCACATGTGTGTGCCACAGCTCAGAGCTTCTGAACCCCGTTTATGAGGGCTGGAACACAGATAAGCCCCAGCCCCAGTCCTTGAACAGTCATTTCTAATGCATCCTTTCTCACTCCACACTAGACAGAGACTATTCTAGTTTTTAAAATCATACAACAAAAGCTGCTGCTGAAAACCACGAGTGCTGTCTTCATATCTAGGTATTTGTTACATGGATAGATACATTTTGAACACTCATAGGCCATATATTTATGCCTTTTGCCCTTTTTACATTCATATCCACAAAAACTGTAAGATATGGAGCTAGAGAGATGGCGCAGGGGTTAAGAGCACTGGCTGCTCTTCTAGAGGTCCTGAGTTCAATTCCCAGCAACCACATGGTGGCTCACAACCATCTGTAATGGGATCTGAGGCCTTCTTCTGGCATAAAGACATACACACATGCAGCTAGAGCACTAACTCTTAAAAAAAAAAAAACTGCAAATATCCTGCCATCACTTTCCACCTGTCTACTACACCAAGGTTAATAAATTCTTAATATATTAACCCTTTCATCTCGCACAAAAGAGATGAAGGAAAATGGCAACCTTTATTTCTGTTATAAAAAAACAATGAAGAAATTGCTTTGTGGATGTGGAAAACACAAAAATCATGGAGAAAAAAAACATAACAAATGACAACTTATTGAGACTCATACATATTGAGAAGCCAAGAACACTAAATAGGGCTGCAAAGCAAAAGCAACCAGTGAACAGTAAGAACTGGAACTAGCAAGCTCTGGAGTCAAGAACAGGCTCTATAATTTACTACCCACGTGCCTTAGGAAGGACACTTCATTCTCCTAAACTCTGCACTTGTCAAATGAGTGCACTAATACAGGAGCATGCAGGGACTGTAATTATCCAGCTGAAACAGTCTTCATGGAGCTGAGCTCAATAACTATTATTACTCGGTAAGAAGAACAGAGCTGCCATATGAGACACCATGAAAAAAGAAAAGGAGCTGACTTAGTTAGGCTGTAACAGTATCTTTTGTTTGGGGACCCTCAATATCTAAAATAGTGTCTGAAAGAGCATGAAGTTCAGTAACAATTTGGTTTAATGAATGACACATGATTGGGAAGTTAGCAAAAGAGTTGTAAAAGCCTGTAGACTAAAATAATAGATGTCCTAGACAGAAGAAATAATTGTAGACTAAATTCTCAGGAAGCTGGGGTATCGCTCGGTTGCTGGAGTGCTTAATAGCAGGCAGCATTGAGCTCGGTGACACCAGCACTCGGGAGGTGGAGGAAAGAGGACCTGAAAGTCAAGGTTATCGTCTAGTTCAAAGCTACCCTGGGTTCCGTAAAAGCTTGGGTGGGGCTCTTAGAGAAAAGACAACTGAATGTGGACATAGACTTAAATAAATATGTTTGAAGTGGGGTTTGGGGGTAGTGGGGACTGACTATTTTTGTCTTCTTTTTTGAGAGAGGGTCTCGTTATGCAGCCTAGGTTGGCCCAGAACTCATGATCATCTCTTGTCAAGTTCCTGAGTACTGGGACTTCAGACTTTCACCTCAGCACATGCCACCACAGCCAAAGTATTTTAATTTAATTAATTCATTAAGATTGAAGAAAGAAAAACAGGGGAACCCCTAAGGTTTGTTCTCAGCCTACCTGATGCTTCAATACTTTAATACAGTTCCTCATGTTGCAGTGACCCCTTCCATAAAATTATTGCATTGCTACTTTATAATTGTAATTTTGCTGTTATGGATCGTAATGTAAAGATTTTGGGAGATAGAGGTTTGCCAAAGGAGTCAAGACCCACAGGTCGAAAACCACAACTTTGAGAGGAGCTCAAAGCTACCCTGAGTCGCATGACTCTCTTTCTCAAAACAAAACAAACCACAGAAACAGAAAAGGTCTGAAGGAGAGAAGATTTTAAGTAAAAGAAGAGAATAAGATAGACTCGTGGTATAGCCAAAAATAGTGGGGCTCACCTTAATCCCAGCATCTGAGAGGCCTCAGCTCTGAGAATCCAAGGCTAACCTGGTCTATAGAGAAGTTCCCAGACAGTCAGGGTTACTCAATGAGACCCTGTCTCTAAATAAATAAATAAATAAATAAATAAATAAATAAATAAATAAATAAATAAAATTGAAAAGGAAAAATAGAACAGCAGGGCGTGGTTGTGCACACCTTTGATCCCAACACTAAGGAGGCAGTAGAAGTAGATCTCTGAGTTCAAGGCCAACCTGTGATATGGGAGTGTCATATATCAATCTGTTGATTTCATTGGATAAGTAATAAACAAACTGCTTGGGCTCATAGCTTAGAACATAGGTGGGTGGAGTAAACAGAACAGAATGCTGGGAGGAAGAGGAAGTGAGCTCAGACTCCACAGCTCTGCACTCTGGAGCAGAGATGCCATGCTCCCGGCTCCTGGGGGGACGCGGGTACAGCTCTGCTCTCTGAGGCACACGCGATGAAGCTCCGACCCAGGATGGACGTAGGCTAGAAGCTCCCTGGTAAGCCACCTCGTGGGCTACAACAGATTATAAGAAATGGGCTAGTCCAGGTGCGAGAATTAGCCTAGAAGAGGCTAGATAGAAATGGCCAAGCAGTGTTTAAAAGAATACAGTGTCCGTGTAATTATTTCGGGTAAAGCTAGCTGGGTGGCGGGACACAGCCCACCGCTCCTATTACTACAAAACTGGCCTACATATGGAGTTCCAGGATAGTCAGGGCTAAACAGAAAAACCCTTTCTCAAAAAAAAAAACAAACAAACAAACAAACAACAAAACCTTACTCTATTAACCCAAGACAAAAACTTTAGACAATCAGATGCAAAGAAGAAACTAGATTTAATTAGCAGACAAATGAAAGTAACTGAGGAAAGATTCAAGTCACATTAAATAGGCTGATGATTTTGTGTCTTTGATTATGAAGCAAAGGTAATCTAAAAAGAGGAGAAGGATGCTCCTTGCTTTCCTTGGGTTAAGGGGCTGTAGAGATGGCTCAAAGGTTAAGAACACACAAGTGTCCTTGCAGAGGACCCAAGTTCAATTCCCAGCATTCATGTTGGGTGGCTCACAACCATCAATAACTCTAGTTCCAGGGAACCTGGAGTTCCCCCTGGGACCTCTGGCTTCCCCTGACACCTACAATCATGTATACATACCCCTATAAACAGACATTCATATACGTAACTAAAATATAATAAAAATAAATCTAAAGAAAAAACCCCTACAACCTCAGTCAGATCGATATAAGAGGTAGTTCTCTAAGCTGTTGGAAAAGAATATTCTTATTGCTACACAAAGAAACACAGGAACAATACAGAAGCAACCCAGCAAGGCAGTTTCTTTTTAGGAGGCACACAAGCACACCAGGCAGGAAATCTGACACATTTTGATCCTCACACGGGAGGTAAGACCTCTCCCTGCTGGCTGGCCACATCCTCGCTCCCTTCCAGGTTGGCTAGCTGCAAAACAACTGAAGCCAAGAAGAAAGGGATCTGCCAGTCTGGACAGCCAAATTCTGGGAACACAGTTTGCCTCCTTTGACAAAAGTTTTATCAGATGAGAGAGATTAAAGATTTGCATAAAAGTTTTACAATGTGGGGGTAAGAAAAGATTTGGATTCCTTGACATAAAAGTTTAACAAGCTGGGGAAGGTGTAAGTGCTGTTGACCCTTGGCAGGCTGGCCATGCTTGACAGAAAAACAGTTTCTCGCAAAACCTTTTATTCTCTAACCATTCCTAAAACCTACACAGAGATTCCAAATAATAGGATACACAAGGGAGGATTCCAAGGAGGGATGTGTTGGCAGAGATGAAAAATAAAACCAGGATCTTAAGGAAATATAGGTTTGAAAAGGGAGAAAAGAAGAACCTGAGGGACAGACCTCAGCTGCTGGAGTTTGCTCAACAGGCATCATGAATCCCTGAATTTGATACCCAGTGCCACATAAAACGAGGTGTGGTGACACAAACCTGTAATCCCTGCACTCACTCAGGAGGTGGAGGCAGGAGAATGAAAAATTTAAGGTCATCCTTAGCTACATAGCAAGTTCAAAGTTAGCCTGGAGTACACGAGACCCTGTCTCAAAAAGAAACGCGCTGGGCAAAGGAGCAAAGTCTCACTGTGTCTTCTCTGTGAGCAAGCCTAGATCCCACAGGAACCCACGCTGGCCAGATCCCACAGAAACCCACGCTGGCCAGATTCCACAGAAACCCACGCTGGCCAGATCCCACAGAAACCCACACTGGCCAGATCCCACAGGAACCCATGCTAGCCAAATTCCACAGAAACCCACAAAGCCCAGATCCCACAGAAACCCACACTGGCCAGATCCCACAGGAACCTATGCTGGCCACATTCCACAGAAACCCACAAAGACCAGATCCCACAGAAACCCACACTGGCCAGATCCAGCACACCTTCTCCAGCCTTGAGGAAGTCTGCTGGCTGGTCTGCTTGTTGCTTACTTTTCTGTGCTGGCAGCTGAACTCAGACAGTTGTGTCTTTGATTGTGAAGCAAAGGTAATCTAAAAAGAGGAGAAGGATGCTCCTTTCTTTCCTTGGGTTTAAATAACTACAACTAAGGGGCTGCAGAGATGGCTCAATGGCTAAGAACACACAAGTGTCCTTGCAGAGGACCCAAGTTCAATTCCCAGCATCCATGTTGGGTGGCTCACACTTGTCAATAAGTCTAGTTCCAGGGAAAAAGGAGTTCCCCTGGGACAAGTACTCCACTACCAAGTCCCCCACCCCCCGCCAGCCCCAGGTTTGTTAATCACCAGCTAGAAAATCTTCCTATTCGTGTCTCTGACTCCTGAAACTCTTCTATATATATCATCCTGAACCAATGATATTTTAACACTGGCTATAATGCAGTGGGCAATTCTGCAAACAGCTTACCAGTTGTTATCAAAATGACTTTCCTTAGAACACCAGCCTAAACTCTGTCCCCTTTAGCGTCCCCCTTACTAACTGCTGACATGGGGGGCACGAAGCCTTCTTTGCTTCTCTCCTCGAAGTCTTTCCTCAGCTCTCTTGAACCTCCCAGTTCACAGACACAGCTAATAGCTACCCCTGAGCCATCTCTGGGCAGGCTGGAGGTCTGCCTGCAGTGTGGGCTGCACACGGCTGTCACCCTGAGTGTGAAATGGAACATAATGTCCGCCAACCACACACCAACAGGAGCCTGTCACATCTTCCTCTGGCGGGAGATGGTCAAGCTGGAAAGACCGGTGATAACAGAATTAAAAACACCCACGCTCCCTGCCTCGTGAAGTCACGGTGTTCTTCCCTGAATCCTGCACTCTGTCAATGTCCAGACAAAGTGCTCATTTTGGCAGCACATTGTTAAGGTGGACTGTGTGCCTGTGCTCTGCTGACTGTATTCTAAGGACGGTAAGTTTAAGTTTAAAAAGTGCCTGAATTATTTGAATGGCTGGGGAGAAATTATGTTGACTAGACAGGCAACAGCTACCCAAATAATCCTGTAATGTTACAAAGGTGAGCTGGTTTCAGAGTTTCCTGGGGCCGGGGTGTTGAAACAGCACCTCTTGTTGCCCAGGCTGGCTTTGAACTCATTGTATAGTGAGAGGGCCAGAGCAAGACCAGAGTCAGGACAGGTTTCTAATAGCCCCTGACAGGTACCAGGTCTTACTTAGTTTCATTTTACTGGAATCAGCTAGACTGAGCAAGCAGTCCTTGAAAAAGCCGCAGCCCAGAGGCTAACAATCAGATGGCACCCCACAACCTTGTACAAACTTAAAAGAACTAGAGACAGCTTCTCCCGCCCTGCAGCCGAAGAGCCCTAACCACTGAGCCACCAACCAATCCCACAGCAACCCAGAAAGTGTTTGCTTAACCCCACCAATCAGTCCCCAGACTAGCCTCCCTTCCCTGGAATGCCCTTAGTCTTGCTTAAAAGGAACCTTCGGGCCTCTCTGACTGGAATTTTAATAAAACACTCTTGCTTACTGCATATGAGGCCGGTGGTCTTTTATGGGACTTCTTGCGGACACTGACATATAGTTCAGGCTAGCCTTAAATTCTTAGGGCCCTGTTGTGGGTAGGGAAGAACTCTGCTATCTGCACACACATGGACTGTAGGCCTTACTGTACTATGGGTTCTAGAGCTCTGGAGAACTGGTCATTGGGAGCATGAAAGTCTTATAAAGTTCGAGGCCACCCAGAAAAGACCACCAGATTCAAGTCATTTTGTAATTAGCCAAATTTGTTGAAACTGTTGGCAGGGCTGAGAAGAGCTTTGAAAGGTGACACCCACAAGCACTTCATTTCTTCATTTCCAGCTCCGTGAGGAACTGCCTTACTCCCCTGCACACAGTAATAGGTGATCTTACAGAAGCCAGAGCAAGAAGCTAGTCATTTGATAACAGTTTCACAATTCTGGGAAGGAGGCAAAGAGGCAGGGTTGCTGGGAACTCATCTCTCAGGAATTCAGGTCAGAGAGGAATGGCTACAACCATGGGTGCCTAGCCCAAAATGGAGTTTTCCTCAGCCAGGGCAACAGCCCTGCCAACCCGTAAAGCGTGGATCTACTGTCGTGATCAAGGTGAACCTCGGATGAGATGCACAGACACCAGGGCTTCAGTTCTAAATTAACACAAAGAAATACTGCCACACAGACAGAGAACTCAAACTAACCACTGTTATCTACAGACAAAAGTCTGAAAAAATGTATTTTAATCAAAAAGAAAAGAGAAAAGATACATGAGAACCTAAATAACTGTAGGCCTAAGATCCACAAAATTCAAAGACACACTTAAAAATAAATTATGGGAGCCGGGCGATGGTGGCGCACGCCTTTAATCCCAGCACTCGGGAGGCAGAGGCAGGCGGATCTCTGTGAGTTCGAGACCAGCCTGGTCTA
>NC_022031.1:47355701-47362014 GCF_000317375.1 Microtus ochrogaster | reverse complement strand
AAAAAAAAAAAAAAAAATTATGGGATGGGATGGGGAGACAGCTCCACTGACAAAGTGCTTGTCCTGTAAGCCATGAGGACCTGAGTTCAGGTTCCCTAGTACCCACATAAAGCTGGGAACAGCAATTCACAACCCAGCACTTGGTGATAGAGAGAGGCAGATCTCTGCACTCCAGACAAGCAGTGAGCTCCAGGCTCCATGAGAAAACCTGTCTCACCACGATGAAGAGGGGAGAAATATCCAACATCAGCTTTCGGCTCCTCAGGTGCTGGCACCACATGCCCGGAAGTCACGCATCTCTGAGAACACTTACATACTTCATACGCACACACCAAAAATAAAGGTAAACTAGTAAAAGATCTAGAGACATACTCACCTACTCTGATAGGCTTGAAAATCTAAAGGAGACAGGTGAGTGCTCCGAAAAAAGTAAAATACCAAGCAACTTACTTTAAAAAAATCATCTTGACCTAAACCTATTTTATAAAAACAGCAGAACCTCGGGGCCATGGTGGCGCACACCTTTAATCGCAGCACTTGAGAGGCAGAGGCAGGCAGATCTCTGTGAGTCTGAGGCCATCCTTGTCTCAAAAACCAAAAGAAAAAACTCTAATAGGCAAACACCCATAATAACCATGAATGAATAAAGTTTAGATCATGTATTAACAAATCAACTCCCAAATACACTGAAATAACACACAAAGCAAGTAAAGTTTATTCCAAGAATATAAGGATAATTCTTAATCTTTCCAATTGCATTCATATAATCTACATTATTTTTCCACAGGAAAAGAAATACATTAATTATTTATCTCAATAGATTTCCTTTTTGAGACAAGGCCTTGCTATGTAGCCCAGGCTCGCCTTGAGCCATCTGTATCTCCCGAGTACTAGGATTACAGATATTTACCAATCCTGCCTTGATTGATTTTTTTCATTAAAAAAAAACTTGATAAAGTTTGTCACCTTCTCTACTTGGGTAGTAAAGAGGAGCAGCCTAGAGAGCTAACAAATATAATAAAGCTTTTTTATAAGATGCCTCCGAAAAGCCTAAAAAAAGCATCCCGTTTCATTAACCATTAGAAACATTCTCACTAAGCCATATCTCCAACCCCAAAGGCTTCCTTTGTCACCATACAACCATAAGAAGGGGCTGGAGATAAGGTTCAACGGTTAAGAGTACTTACAACTCTCACAGAGGACCTGATTCAGTTTCCAGCACCCTCACTGCATAGCTGAGAAACACCTGCAACTCTAACGTAACTCCAGCCCCAGGGACTCTGACCCAGTGGCCTCTGCGGATACCTGTACCCATATGCACACACACACACACACACACTTAAAACAGTAAAAATAAATCTATTTTTAAAAGAGCATAAATCAATATTTCTATAGTCATCAGCATGGGACCAACCTTCCTGAAGCGATATACAAACCCTAAAAGCTATAAAGATGATCTGTCTATAAAAAAGTAAATAGATTTAACCATGAAACTTAAAACTTCGGCACTAAAAGCTAAAATTTAATGAGAGAGAAAAAAATAAAAAGCGTCGGCACTTACAACAGAATGTCCATGATGCATGAAGAGAACCAATAAAGTAAAACAATCTACAACCCAATAGAACAGGCAAAAGATCTTAGGCTTCTACGTGAATTTAACACCAATGACAAACAAACCAAGGAAGCACACACATTAATAACCATGGAAAATGCAAATGAAAGCTGTTTTCCGACTATGAAAATAACAAGGTGGTGAGGGGCGAAAAGAATCACTACCGTTAAAGCTAATGGGCACAGGGGCACGCTAGCGCACTCCCCGCTTACAGGCCGGCCGGTCTCCTGCAAATGCTACCACTTACTAGTACTGGGAGAAGAGCGTGTTTCCCTCCATGTTTGTTAGCATTTCATTAGCCAAATGATTCTCAAATTTTGGAGTCTCAAACTTCAGATCTCTAGAGTCCCCAAAATGTAAAGAGGGCATGTATGGCTCGTCAGGGTGTAGAGAGAGTACAAAGGGGTAAAAGGGATTTGGAGAAGATGAGAAACATACATTAAATTTTAATCATGGCCACGGTTCCATGGCTTTTTATCCAAAAATCGTGTAATTTGTGACAAAAAAATAGTGAATATACTTATGAAATAATATCCTTTAAAAAATGACTTTAAAAATTGCTCAGCCGGGGGCTACCGCAGTGGGAGAACATTTTTCTAGAATCATCTCTAGCAACAACAAAAGGCCTAGAGCTTTGGTTTACAGTTAGCATCTAGAATGTCAACAGTTTTTCAAGTTATTACCCATCTTAAAATAAGGCATTAAACATTAGTATGTTCTTTACTAAAAATAACTGTACTTTCCAAAGTAAAAACTATTCGTGATTAAAGAAGGCGCACTGTTGGGTAACTGAGCAATTTCCATAATGTCTACCTTCAGACACAAACAGCTGGCCAAACTCACCAGAGAGTGTCTCAATCTCTCACAGCATTTTAAGTCAGGTAGCCGCTGGAAAACTTACACTCATAAACTGTACACTCGTAAAGGCAATGAGAACAAGAATAGCCGCTGAATATCATTATGAAAATAATGAATTTTTACACCGTGTGACAGGGAAGCAGAAGAAAAGGGAACCACACTTTGAGACTATCTGATTTAATCAATACAAGATAATGTCAGATCTCGGATATGCGGCAGTAACAAAAACGTTGTTCCTTTTTAATCAGAGAAACAGTATCCCATGCAGATGCTCTGTTCTTCAAACAAGAGTTGGACTTAGAAACTCTCAAAATTGGAGGAGAGTCAAGGATTTAGAAAATCAGTAGTGTGTAAGAAGTAAGACAATCATCCTTAAGCCTTCACACTTCACCTGCGGGACAAGGAAAGGCGGCAGAGAGCAGGAAGGCAGTGAAATGCTTGACCTCAACAACAGACTCAGAAAACGATGGAAAAGTGGGGTGACTTTTAAAAAAAAAAATGGAAAGCCAGTGAAAGACAGGAAATCAAACATTGCTCTTTTGTCACATGGTTCGTGAAACTCAAGGTTGTGAAAACCACATCACGTCCCCACACGGTTCACAAACGCTAAACTATGACAAGTGACTGTTACCTGCACCTCGTCTCTAGTGACAGAAAACGCAAAGCCACTCACTCGTATAGTTTAACACGCGAGGAAGGTGCTAGGTCCCACCTGAGACAGTCTGTTCAGGGGTCTGTATCATTTCCCTAAGACGAGGTCAGCGTCGGGTGGTCTGGGCTAAGAGGTGGGCCGCTCGGGATTCGGATGTCCCTCTCCTCGGTCATCCCGGCAGGGACTCCGCGGAGCCCGGAGCACGTCGGGCCCCTTCACTCACCTGGCCGCTGCTTCAGCGCCATCACCGACACCAGGTAGTGGGCGATGTCAAAAAAGGGGAACATGGACGTGCGGGAGAAGGACAGGGTCAGATCATCCCACAGGTAATCCATGACGACTACCGACCCCGGAGGCCCGAGCAGCCGCGGCTGCCGGTTCCCCTCCCGCGGCGGGGTTGGGGGAGGGGACGGCCGAGCCGCCTCCAGTCCTGCGCGTGCGCTCTGGAGCCCAGGGGGCGGTCGAGGGGCGGGGTCCTGATGGGGGCGCGGCCGTAGCTGGGACGAGAGGCGGGGCCATCGGATCACCGGCCTTGGGTGGGGCTTGGCTCTAGTTCGCCAGTTAAAGATGTGGCATCTTCTCCGTGGAGGTCGGTGCCAGCTGATCTAAGGGGCGACTCTCAGAGTCAAATTCCTTTATGTAAACAAATGCCGTTCGCCTTTTATTAAACAACCACGATGTAACTCACTTTTTTACCTACTGAAAATATGAAAAATAAAGCAGTAATGTTTTATCCATAGCCTCATGAAATTTGAGTTTTCCCAGGAAGAACTTTTTTCTAAACGACACACAGAATTTCACAAAGCATAAAATGTATGGCTGCTATGTCAAGGCAGTTCGTTAAGGAAGTCCATTACAGGGAAATGCATGAAGTATTAAGAGCTGGTCTGCAAATGCTAAAAGGTGTTTTGCCTAGACTGCAGACTGAGAATGAAGTTAGAAAAGAAGTTAAAAAAGAAAAGAAAAAAATGGAAGTAAGAGTGGGGTGTTTCACAATAAAACCAAGGTGGTTTAAACTCTTGATCAGTAGACCAATCGCTACAGGGTACTTGTTTACCAAAAGCCACACCATTGTGCTAAGTGGGGTCGGTCATTCTGGTGAAGAAGATGGGCAGGGCACTGAAGTTGCAGCCCAGCACCAAAGATTTATGGGAACAGGCAAGGGAAATTCCTGGTCCAAGACAAAAAAGTCGTCAATGTGGGTCTTAAGGGCAGAGACCCAAATAAAGACTGTCCAAGATGAATGCAAACTCCACATGTAAAGCAGCAAAAAGAGCCTGGTTTGCAAAAACAAATAAAAGAGAAATCTGGGAAGAAAATTGGTTGCAAAAAGAACTAGAAATAAAGGAAAAGAAGTATGTCTGGGTAAGAAAAAAAAAATGAGTCCGACACCGTTTTCTTTGACTTGCCAACAGATTGTAGTGTTACCAGGGAACTTGCAAACTCGGGAGCTAATGAAGGAAAAGGCAAATGATTGCTCTAAGTATTGCTGAAAAGGGCAATTCACCTTGTTTCCCTGAATTTAACTTTTGATATTGACTTATCTAGCAAATGTTATCTACACACATGCTTTGTACCAAGCACTGGACGCCAGAGGCGCTGTCCTACACTTGGTGCTTAAAACGTAAGAAAACGGTAATAACCCTCACATTTCAAAACCTATCAAGAAGCAGCAGGCCGGGCGATGGTGGCGCACGCCTTTAATCCCAGCACTCGGGAGGCAGAGACAGGCGGATCTCTGTGAGTTCGAGACCAACCTGGTCTACAGAGCTAGTTCCAGGACAGGCTCCAAAGCCACAGAGAAACCCTGTCTCAAAAAAAAAAAAAAAGAAGCAGCAGCCTTGTTAAAATACTTTTCTATTTGCTTTACTCAGCAAACACCTTCTATACAGAAAATTTTTTTAATCTCTGGCACACTTTGTTATAACATCATAAGAAACATTCAAGATTTTAATAGTTCTTTTCATATGTTTTAGAGGTTGCCTAACATTTGTTTTACCATACACATGTAAAAGTAAGCTTGCCCATATCTACCGAGTACCTAAAAACGGTGTTTTTAAGATCTAAAGGAGATGAATTAGTAATATCACACACATCACACACACACACACACACACGAGTTCTATCCAGATTTTTTATATGCCTGTTGTATTTGCTTCTGGTCACTCCATAGATTAGATAGACTAATGAAATGCTGTATAGTTGAGGAAAACAGAATGTAAGGAGGGAAGACAAAGAATAGGACAGAAGAAAGGCAAGGTTTGGAAAAGTTTGCCTGGGAGCACCCAGATCTTTCCTGACATTCAAAAGTGATTCACAAAAGTTTCTAATAAAACAAAATCCAAACCAAGTATAGACCATAGAAAATGAAGGTTCTCTAATCCCACTATCAGCTCAGAAACATGTGAAACTAGTGTTTTCTAAAGCAGGTTTCTCAGCAGTAGCATCATTGGCATTTGAACTACATGATTCTTTCTTATTTGGGACTGCTCAAGGCACTAGAGGATATTTATTAGTATCCCTGGTGTGTGCACACATGCATGCGTGCGCGCGCACACACACACACACACACACACACACACACACCTGTTATGATGATCAAAAATATCTCTAGACATTTCGAAATGTTCCCAGGGCAGGGAGGATTATAAAATCATGCACAGTCCAGAACAAGAGTGGTAAATGAATAGACGTCCCTCAGCAGAATGTGCTTCTACTAATACAAACATTGCGGTCATGCCGTAAAATTAACCAGTAGGTTAATTCTAGAACTTCTGTCATAACCCATTTCAGTCTCAGCTTGTTCTTGTTTCTTCCTGGTTCAATGTCTCCATGCTCAGCATCACAAATGGCATTTCCTTTCTCTCCTGCAATACTGCTTCCTAGCCACTGAGTGGCATGCCTTTCACTTTGAGGAATCCATTCACACACACACACACACACACATATATGTGTGTGTGTGTGTATATATATGTGTGTGTGTATATATATATGTGTGTGTGTATATATATGTGTGTGTATATATATATGTGTGTGTATATTTATGTGTGTGTGTGTATATATATGTGTGTGTATATATATATATGTGTGTGTGTGTATATATGTGTGTGTGTATATATATGTGTGTATATATATATATGTGTGTGTGTATATTTATGTGTGTGTGTGTATATATATGTGTGTGTGTGTGT
>NC_022031.1:47342123-47355601 GCF_000317375.1 Microtus ochrogaster | reverse complement strand
TGTGTGTGTATATATATGTGTGTGTGTGTATATATATGTGTGTGTGTATATATGTGTGTGTGTGTATATATGTGTGTGTGTGTGTATATATATGTGTGTGTATATATATATGTGTGTGTGTGTGTGTGTATAGTGTAAAATGCCTTTACTCATTTAAGCATCTCACCACCTCACCTGAAGTTATTTTAACAGCTACTTAATAGCTGCCCTGTATCAATTATAAGATATGATATGACACATAAACACATGTACTTTGAGTTTAACCCTTTTAATGTTCAGCATTATAAAGCAGAGTTAACTAGAGAATGTTGGTCCCACTCCAAATGTGAGCACAATGAAGTTTCAGTGATTCAGTTGGGCTGAGAATCCACTTAAGTCTCCTCAGTATGTATTAGGTAATACCTGTGGCATGATATATGGGAAAATATATTCTTACATTTGAAATGAAAATCTGTTTCTCTAAGTATCAGTATCATTTATGCTTCCAGAAAGTCTAAACTATTGGACTAAAAATAATCTCCAAGTGCAAACTTACCTGATGTTAAGTAAAAACCTGATGTCATCAAAAAAAAAAAGTATATAATTTTCATCAACGCTAAACTGCCAGTTAGTCACCAGCACAGTAACTGCCAGTTTGTGGTTCACGACAATTGTAGCCATCTATGTCTGGTCAAGAGTAATAGGAACCATTAAGTTCATAGATTGTTAAAATTAGGACATGGACTAGACTCTTGAAAAAAAAATAAAAGTATTTTGGGGCTCAAATGATGGATCAGTGGGTAAACGGCTGTGATGCACAAACCTGATGACTTGAGTTCAATTCCCCAGAACACACAGTGATAAAAAAGAATCAATTCCCACATGAAGTTTCCTCTAACCTCCATATGGCTGCCTCAGCAGGCATGTGCCTGTGTACATGCCCCCATAATAATAACAACAACAACAACAACAACAACAATAATAATAATAATAATTTGGTAGTTTGAATGAAAAGCCCTTATAAGCCCATAGAGAGTGACATTTAGGAGGTATGGCCTTGTTGGAGTAGATATGGCCTTTTCGGAGGAAGTATGTCATTGGGGGTGAGCTCCGAGGTTTCAGATGCTCAAGCCAGGCCCAGTGTTACTCTCTCTTCCTTCTGTGTGCTGATGCAGATATAGAACCTCAGCTACCTCTCCAGCATCATGTCTGACTGTGTGCCACCATGCTTTGTGATATGACAATAATGGACTAAACCCCTGATCTGTGAGCCAGCCCCAATTAAATGTTTTCCTTTATAAGAGTTGCCGTGGTCATGTTGTCTCTCCACAGAAATAAGAAACCCTAACTAAGACAACTTCCCGGCTGGTAAATGTTGTTATCGGTGTGGTTTGGGTTTTCAGTTGGTGAGAGTTTTCTTAGGTTGGCCCCAGTGCTAAGTCAGACACAGGGTCTACTTGTGTGTTTGCTGTTGATGTCATAGACCTCCATATACCAAGGTTTCTTCCTGTCCACGGTTAGAACAGACACCACACCTGATGAATCCAACATGTGTATCCTTTGCGTATTCGATTAGAAATAAAACGTGGCTTGCCCAGCACCTCAGTAAGAGGTACATTTATTAAAATATTGGCAAATTAAGGAAAAGGTGGATTCTGTTTTTATCTTCTGAAACAAAGAGAAGAAGAACAAAGGAAGAACAAGGGGGGAAGAATGATACTGTCCACCCTAAAATCTGTTCTAAAGCTACAGGAATCAAAACACAATAATAATAACGAAAGGGTAGAAAAGTAGACCAATGAGAGGAGAAATACAATCACGCTGATAAGAAAGGCCTACGCCCTTGCCTTGGCCTGTCTTCAGCCTTGAGTATGACCATGAGGGAAAAAAAGCAGGCAACTATATATGTCAGTTATGCCTCTGTGACCTTTTGTTGTGAGAGACAAAGCAGTCCTTTATCTGTTTACAGAGAGTCCGGATGGCGGAAGGGAAATACATCTTTCCCCATAGAGAAACACTCTGAATTCCCTTCCACGAGTTTCCCTTTAGCTCCCCCCACCCCTGCTTAGACTGTTGGTCCTGAAGACCCCAGGACCAGTTGTTGGCTTTTACTCATCCTGCACAGACAAGCTAGCTTCCCATTTTAGAATGCAGAAGCAGCATCTTTTGTCTTAGTCCCCCCAGGAGAATGCCGAGGAAATGGGTCCCAGTTAATAGCTTCTGCTCCAGAAAACGGGAAAAGGATGGAGATGACAGAAGAGGTTGGGAAGAAAATCCATACACAAACAACTGAGTACCCCCGAGATGCCTATGATTTGTGTAGGTGGCTTCATTTGCTCAGCACATCAGTAACCTGAACAAAACAAATATTTGTTGCTTGGACAAATAAAGAGAATCCTACATAGGAATTCATCAAGATGTCTGAATACAGGCAATTCCTCCAGGCAACGGAGAAGTCAGAATGTCTGGCTTCAGTACCTGCTTCCTGTTTTGTTTTGTCTTAGAGACAGGGTAGCACCATGTAGATCAAGCTAGCCTGGAATTCACTGATGTGCACCTGCCTCTTTTTTTTTTTTTTTTTTTTTTTGAGTGCTGCGATTCAAGGCATGCACCTTTAAGCCCAGCCCTTCAACACCTGCTTCTTAAGTACTGTGCTCAAAACAGAAGAAAACAATCCCCCTTACATAGCAGTAGTATGAAAGCAGACAGAGACAGACCTCTTATGTTCCCCCTATGAGAAGAGGGTATCGGAGTCAATGGAGTCCAGAAATAGATCCTGGGAAATTGCAAGGGGATTCGACCCCTACCAGTTACAGAGGGAAATCATTCCATTGTAAACTGTCCATGTGACGAGTGTCCACAAATACATACCCCATTGCTAGAGACCAAAGTAGCATAGCTTTCTTATAGAATATGTATGTATACATCACACATCTACTAAGTCTACTGTTCAACTCAGTGTTTAGTTAGCATAGTCGTCATGTACGAATGGGTGGAATATATATTCCAAGAATCACTTCAATCACTATATGCTCTTTAAATCTCTGTAAATCTTCCGGAACATAAAACCTGAAACATGTGAGAGTCTGTTAGTAACATTGTCCGTGAAGCTGGATTGTCTCAAGGTCTTGTTTTAAAAGCTGGTAGTAAGTTGCCTTAGCTTAAAGAAACAACTAAGAGGGGCTGGAGAAATGGCTCAGTGGTTAAGAGCGCTGGCTGCTCTTCCAACCACATGGTGGCTCACAACCATCTGTAATGAGATCTGGCGCCCTCCTCTGGTGTGTGGGCATACATGAAGATAGAATGTTGTATAGATAAAGAGGAGAGAGAGAGAGAGAGAGAGAGAGAGAGAGAGAGAGAGAGAGAGAGAGAGAGAGAACTAAGAAGCTGACCGTGATGGCAGCATCTAGAAGCCCAGGCAGGCTGGTGGGCTCTGGACCAATGAGGGCTGCATAATAAGACTTGTCTAAATCTAAATAAGTGAATAAACACGTAAGTAAATAAATAAAAACTAAGGAGACTATTTTAATAACAAAGTTTCTTACAGGCATCTAAGAAAGGGATAATTTCCCAAATTTATTTAAACTTGGAAAATCCACGCCCACCCACCCCTTAAGCAATTTATTAATCTGGAATATAGCTTTAAAAATACTATTTAAGTTTTTTCTGATTTCCATTTTTTCAGGTGAAAATCAGGTTAGTTATAGTGTCCACTCACCTAATAAATATGTATCTCATCTTTCAGAAGATGGGGCCCCGCAGATCATAACAGGGAAGCAGTTCTCTACCCTTTGGCTCCCTGTTGGCACTACCCTGCAATTAGCAGGGTATCAATTTCATCCTTGACTACCAAAGGACGTGGACAAAATGTCTCATCTCATGTAGCCTGGTGATAGCACAGAGCACAGGGCTCTGTCGCAGGCAGACCAGCCACTCCCTGTGTTCTATTACAGAAGGCTGTTGGTCAATTTCTAGAAGCCTGCCTTGGCCCTAATAGAAATCACAGCATTGATTTCTGTTTCAGCATGGACAATGCACTTCTTGGCATAGTGTCGGCCACAGAGGGAATTTAGAAGTTCCTCTCCTTCTCCTTTCATACCACTAAGGCTACATAACAGGAATTTTCTTGAGATACAGAGATTAAGAAGTGAGTGCTGAAGCCAGATGTTTGGGTTCTCTACTTGCTAACAAAATTGCCGTGGGAGAGTGCCTCTCTGCTTGTTTCTCTCTCCTAAAATAGTATAAGTATTATCCCGTGGGTGTTTGCCAGTTTCTGTTCCCTAAAATACCTTTCCCAACCGGAGCTGGAATCCTGAAGTGCACCAAGTCTCAAACAACTTCGCACATCCCAGAGCGCCCAGCATTGTCCATCGCGGGTAGCGTGTGGGATTATGTCATAGCTTCAGCTATCGGTTAGGTATTGATTAACGGAGTGAGGAACTGTGAGCAAACGGAAAGAGGAGGCTTCCTGTCCACCAGAGAAACACCTTCAGTCTGGTCCTGTTGGTGCCTGCTGTGTGCCGCGCTCCGACCCTAGCGCTGGGGCCCTTGGACACTCTAAACTGTCGAGAGCACTGTTGGCTTCCCAGAGAAGCGGCTTTGTGAGGCTGAACACAGACTCTGCATTCTCCCTGCACTCTAAGGGGGTAGCTTTACTGCCGAAGTCATTGTCCCTCTCTCTTCTTAGCCTTAACCCTCTGCAGAGTCCCGTTATGCTGTTTAGGTTCGTGAAGTACAAATTAGCATAATCCGATTAGATTAGCCAGCGAGGGGGCCTTTGGTCTGAAAAGCCAGAAAGAAGAAAAATGTTTAACAAAGAGGGGGGAGCCTGGAGGAGAGGAAGGGAGAGGAGGCCACTGCCCTCTGTGCTGCAGGCGGCCTGAATGCTTGCACCTGCACAAACCCTCTCGTAAATAAGGACTCTCAGATGGTATTAGACAGGGGACGGAGGGGTCTGGGGAGCCCGGGGGAGGTAGTCATGGGTGGAGAACGGCAAGACGACAGTTCTGCATCCTATTAATTGATTTATCTGGATTGCTGGAGCAAAGGGCTGCTGACAGAGGAGAATGCCTGGCTCACTCCTACTCAGCGCAGAGCGTGTGAGCCTCCTAATCTGGCCTATGGAGATAACGTCTGAGAATCTCTACCAGAGACTGATAAGGCGTTGACTCTATTCCAGAAGGGACTAAGGTTGGGGGGGGGGGCGTTAGTCAGTTCTGAATTTGAACGTCTGCGTCCTTCCTCTGCCTAAGGATAAGACAAAAACAGAAAAAGAAGGAAAAACAACTATGCGGTGGTACAGATGGTGGGAGTCATCTTCGACTGTTGGGTAACTTGTGTTTAAAACCACAGCAGACATACTGAACTATCCGATGCTTTTAACAGACAAAGTCAGGAAAATTGACTGATACTATTTTTCTCTACAATTAGGAGCTATGATCAGGTTTTTCTTTTCTTTTTCTTCTTTTTGAAACATAAAAGGATTCCATGTTCATGTGAATATACCTTGAGTCTCAATCAAGAGATGATATGACACTCCCACCCCCACCTCAGCACCACTTAGACACTACACAGCTCAGGCCACAGACATCTCATATTCCAGGCGTTTCCCCAGAACCTTGTCTCATCGCAGACAACACTTTCAAAATCTGCCCTCTGTGCTGTCCCAAGACGGGACTCGAGGGGGTCCAAATATTCCAGTGTCTGGTGTAATTGAACCCTTGCAGATACACTGTGTGCAGGGAGAAAACAGCACAAGGCCACATAGACAACACGTATTCACATACATGTACATGCATAAGGTAGAATTAAACCTTGACTTATTTAGTGAAATATTAAAATATATCTATACTGAAGTTATTATCTGACTTCCGGAGTAGATGCAAGTTATTTCAACACAGCACTTCGTTTACCTTAAAATAGAATCTGGTCACAGTGGTCATGTGATTATATACAAGAAAGTTTTGCTGAACCCAAGAAGTCTAATGCTATGATTATTCTTAGACATTTTTTTTGAAGAAAGAAAATATTTATTTACTTTTGTTTTGCGTGTTTGCCCTCATGTATGTATGTATGTGTGTGTGTGTGTGTGTATATATATATATATACACTACATGGAAACCTGGTGCCAACAGAGAGCGCAAAGGGGCATCGGAGCCCCTGGAACTAGAGTTATAGATGCCTGTGAGCTGCTATGTGGGTGCTAGGAACTGAACCTGAGTCCTCTGTAAGACCCAGGAAGTGCTCTTAACCACTGGGTCATCTCTCCCACCGCTGCTCTAGTCCCTTCAGACCTAACACATGTACGTAGTTAGCTAACAAAAATCGATACAAAGATTCACAGAGAGCAAGAAAGTAGCTTACACACGGTGCAGAAAAGCGTTTTTTGTGCAAGACCGGAAGTCCTCCGTTTTCTCCAACTCTGGAGAGCTGAGACCAGGAGAGCGGGAGAGATGGAGGGGCCAGCATGGGGAAGGGGATACATCGAGTTTTTGAAGTGGCCTGAGCTGGCCTGCTTGCCATTATGGAGCAGGAAGGCAAGACGAGGCAGAACAGATCTGTTGGCAGGGACTGGACAAAAAAACCAGCAAACCGTCTCCTGCTGGAGCCCAACAGGTGCACGCTGTGAGCCACCTACGGTACCAAAGGCATGGCATTTGGTACAGCTGTCTGATTTCAGAGGTTTATTGGTGTTAACCCTGGTCTGGTGCTTCTGCGACAGGAAGCTTCCTCTTCCTAGGGACCTCGGTACTTATTTATCTAACAGTGTGTCTGGCCCAAATGTAAATAAAACAGTGTGACAAGTCACCCTGGCTTTACGTGATGCAGTTCTTCCTTGTAGAAACAGCCCAGAGTAGCATTCTGATTCAGCAGTGTGACCCCACAGTTATATTTTCTTAGATGTCTTGTGAAATGGCAACAATAATATTGATATAATATGTGCATGTCATTAGGGCAGAGGATGTGACTCAGTAGTGGAGTGCTTGACAGACACTCCCAGGATCACAAAAAGACCTGCATATAATTGATAGACTACAATTAATGCTGTATTAGAAAATATAGTATTATTAGGAAAATTAGGTAAGTCGTTGGGCGGTGGTGGCACATGCCTTTAATCCCAGCACTCAGGAAGCAGAAGCAGATGGATCTCTGTGAGTTCGAGGCCAGCCTGGTCTACAAGACCTAGTCACAGGACAGGCTCCAAAGCTATAGAGAAACCCTGTCTCAAAAAACCAATTAAAAAAAGAAAAGAAACTCTATATATATATAGTAAGAGCTGGTACCACTATCCCGTAGAGTTTATGCTACTTTTGTTTTGTTTTAGAGGTAAATGGAACAGAAAGTCAAAAAGGAATGCATTTTCTTAGAAAAAATCTGAAATATTTCTTCTAGATTGATATTCTGAGATAGTTTGCAAATAAATAAGATGAAAATATTCCAAAAAAAAAGGAAAAGAAAAATATGTAAGTCGGTATACTAGAAGTTCTTGGGCTCAGTGTTTGGCAGAGAGTGAAAACTTTGTCAGGCTTATTCTTAATATTATACTCACATGTTCCTTACATATAATGCTAAAATATTCATCTCTATAAGTCTTTGAGAAAGACTTTGTATTCCAGAGACAAGGTCTCATTATGCTGTACAGGTTGTGAATTCTGGAATTGAAGAAATCTTTTGTCTTACCTGTGGCCTAGCTAGCTCTACTGGAGTGTCACTACAACAAGTTCACAGACATACTTCTTTGACCAGAATTCTGATTATGTCTTTCCATAGTTCTTTTTATGATTACTTAGAACAAAGAATGGGATTGCATTCTCTCTAACAGTTGGCTTCATTAGTCTACCAAGAAAATTTCTCAAGTGGACACTTTTAAATTCTTGTAATAAATGTTACTTGGTAAATTATGAAACTAATTGAAGCTCGTGCCTAAGTCTGGTGTCTTTAAAACTTCTTGGTGATAATCTATTAGAGAAAAAGAGAAAAGAAAATGAAGCCATGCACATCTGTCTGTTTCCAGTCAGCTGCAAAGTGGAGCACAAGAAGACACTGAGCTGGACAGACCTTGCCACCCCTGGCCTCCTGCAACCCTGGAGGACCTTCTAGCCTTCCTGCTCCTTTCTGAACACCTGCTGCAAATCCCTCACTTTGCATTGCTATTGGACTTTCAGATCCCTCCAGATCATAGGCCTTTCTAGCTGAGGATGTGACTTTTGACTAACCTTTGGCCTAGGTCATCAGTTAAGCTAACCATTATCCCCAGCCCCTTTCATCTTTTGCCTTTTTAAGGACAATGCCAGACATGCATAACTTAATACTTACTTTGGCCATCACAAGCCATTCTTAGGTGATGAAACTCACAAGGCAGGTGCCGTAAGGGGTATTTACTTGGACGGTAATTATGGAGAGCTTTAAAGAAAGGTCTTAGACTGATGGTCTCAGAGAGAAAAGAAAAAAGAAAAACCAGCCTGTGTGGCTTTATTTTAATGTCTTCTCTCCCCCAACACCCGCAGGGGAAGCCAACTGTAATTCTTGGCATGGATAGTCTTAGGATCTTTTTTACATTTTAGAAGTAGGGGCCAGTTGTAAGACTATGGTGAAGATTAAATATCAGAGTCTATCCCCGTACTCAAGTGGATGTTTGTTTTTCAGAAAGAACAGGATATATACAGGTGTCTATAATACACAGCAAAGGAAAAGAGGTTGTGAGTCAGGTAAGGGAGATGAGGAAACAGTGAGCAGATTGAGAAGAAGAACTCTAGGACTCTATGTAAGAGGAGGTAGCCAGAGACTTGGTGACGCAAGCCTGCAACCCCAGTCCTGGGGAGATTGAGGAAGGGGGTATGGCCAGGAGGTTGAGGAGACCCCATCCCTAAACGGGGAGAAGGGAAAGAAGGGAAGGTAGAAGGGGATTACATATTAAGATCAATCATGAAAGATTTAGTGTCTGAGATTTGATACAGAGACAAGTAGAAGGAAAGAGAATGGGACAAACATTTGAAATCACAAGGCCACAGGCAGAAGTAGGGAAAGTGGATCACCGAGTGAAGTCATTCCATTGGTTGGTGCAACACATGCAGGGTCTGTGGAAAGGGGATAGGAAGGGATGATGGGCTGGGTTTGCAGGTGGCCTTGCTCTGGCAGTGTCTGTCTGTACGGTAGGTGACACCCTGAGGGGTTGGCAGCAGGGAAGTGATGTGGCCACAGCTGTGGATCTGGGGAGAATTAGGAAGCCGCATGAGTCAGATGTAGTGGCACCTGCCTGTAATTCCACCATAAGAGAGGCCGACACAGAGTGATCATAAGTTCAAGACCACCAGGGTCTTATGTGGTAAAACTGTCTAAAAAAGGAAAAAAGAAGAAAAGATAGGAGAAATAAGACAGCACGCTGCTGTGAGGACATGGGGAGAGGGGAGAGATGTCAGCTGGTGATAATTTCTTTTCTAGGCCAAGGACAATGAGTTTTGTTCCACATGAAAACAGTGACCTTGAAAGGGGAAGACGGTGTGGATACTCTTTGTAAGTTTATAACATTGTTCCTAAAAATAAAAGGACAATTATTTTTTAAATAATTTATTTGTAATAAGTTAACGGTTAAATAGCAAATTATGATCAACGATTAAGAAATGACACAACACATCAACAGGTAAAATCTTTGGTTGACAGAGCTACTCACATTCTATAGCATGTAGTAATGTCATATCACAAGAGAAGCATATGAAGATGACTAAATGCTTTGGGGAAAGGTTAGCATAACGATAAGGCGCTTGCTCATTTTCAGTTCCAAGTACATGGTGACTGACCAGCGCCATGGACGGGCTAGAGAGAGGGCTAGAGGAGACAGGCGTCTGTGTCCTGTGCTGACAGACCTTGAGACAAACCTCATCGCTGTGCAATGGAGTAACACAGTCTATATAAAACAAGGTCCTGCTTAAATGTGGTTTCTAAACATTTCCATTACTGTCCAAAGCAGACCAAATACTCACTTTAGTTCAAAGAACAGAGAAGCGTAGTCCTGTTCAAATGGCCCATAAACAGATGTAGCATCTGGTAGATGATAATGTATTTGAACTATGAAGTCTTCTTACTAGGTCCATCAAAGAAAACCATAGAGGGAGTTTTGAATTAGCTTCCAGTCTCACACATATCATGACTAGGTTTGGGACCACATGTAATTAGAGTTCGCTTTTTGTTTGTTTATTGTTTGTTTTGGTTTAATTCATTAACAGCTGTGTTAATTTAATTCAACTTGATACAGAAAATTAAAGCTGAATAAATACATCCCATATAATAACATTGTAAAGGTTTATTTGCCTACAAATGGATTTCCTCTAGTCCCTTTAAATAAGTGTCCCCCTTGTTTATTGTAATGATGATGCAACCTCCTCACATCTTTTTGGGGTCCTTGAAGCATTTCAGTGGGAGGCCCCCTCTGAGCACAGACTTAAGTTTCAGCAATCAGGAAAGTGAGTGTGGTCTGTGTAGAGCAAAACTTTTGCATCTAAGCCGGGCGATGGTGGCGCACGCCTTTAATCCCAGCACTCAGGAGGCAGAGGCAGGCGGATCTCTGAGAGTTCGAGGCCAGCCTGGTCTACAAGAGCTAGTTCCAGGACAGGAACCAAAAGCTACGGAGAAACCCTATCTTGAAAATCAAAAAAAAAAAAAATCTAAATAAAAGCAAAGTCCCTGGGGCTGGAGAGGTGGCCCAGAGATTAAAAGCACTGGTTGCTCTTCCAGAGGTCCTGAGTTCAATTCCCAGCAACCACACAGTGGCTCACAATTATCTGTAATGAGATCTGGTGCCCTCTTCTGGCCTGGAGGTAGAGCACTGATATGTAATAAATTGAAAAAAAAAATCCTTAAAAACAAAGTCACTGTCAAATGTACTTTATTTAATGCCAGACGTGAAGGCAGTGGGACTTAACTGACAACTACCATTAAAACTTAGAAATGTCCCACTGCCTGGTAAATAGGGGACAAGCTTGAACCTCCCGCAGCTGGTGCAAATGATATACACTCTGGGGTGGAAGGAAGGACTTCAGCAGCCTCTATGGTTCCCTGTCTCTAACTGTTTCTGTGGGGAAATGAACCAACCAAGTGAGGTTAAACAAAGGACTTAGAGGGAAACCCACTGTGCTACAAGTGCATTGGCTAACTCGACCTTAATGACGCGGTTACCTATGAATAAAATACTTTCCAGAGGGACATTTAAATTCTGTATTGTGTAGACACTGTAAATTCTTAACCACAATCCATAGCTGTCCCACCTATGATTGGACGATCATAAAGCCAAAAGAACTCTGGGGAAATAAAATGTCCCAGATATAGACATCTGCCTTTGACGGCTCGACTGCTGGGTTCATCATTGAATCCAAGTTCCATGAGGACCAGAATGGTGTGGAGTGAGGACTGGAGCATCCACACTATTCCACTGGTTTGCCGGGTGCTACCCCGCCCCAGCTTAAGAGCCTGCCAATGCTCCCTGGTCTTCATTGTACTGGTTCATTAGCTAGTTCATTAGCATCTGGTCCCTTATTTCTATTGTCTGCTCGCAGCAAAATGTGAAATGCCAACATTTGGGTTTTTCATAGTTATTGACTTGTGCAGGACTTTTAAGTCAGCAGGAATTTAGGCTGCATTAAAAGTTTTAGTACCCAATGTGTCAAACTAAGGGGTTTGCTCCCTCATTCCAGCTCATTTTTAATAAGAAAACTTATTTGCAGTCTAGCTCCTAAATTACCAGGGTTTTCCTCGAATGAATAAAATCCACTATTTGATTTCAGAGGCTCAACTTCAAAGTCAACATTACAAATCTGTGTTTTGTCCCTCCCCTGACCTCCTCCTCTTTTGAGGCTGGATCTCATGTATTCCGGGTTGACCTCAAATTTACTATGCAGCCAGGTAGGTTATCATGAGTCTATAGAGGTCGAAGGACATGGAGCCTTTCCACCCACAGAATCCTCACTGCTTTGCCCAAAGGGACATCCCTCCAGAGATGACCCATGCCTCTCTGGGGTTGGTTTTCCACAGTGGCTACCATTTCATTCATCAGTCTTAAGACTTCTTGTATTTACCCTCAATCAGACACATGTCCTTTTTCAAAGCAAACTTTTAAATATATTCAGAGGGCAACAAGCATCATTCCTCTGAGATCCAGTGTAAGGGAATCCTCATTACTGAAATCATGAGCAAGGCGCCAGTTTAAACTTAACGGTTGTTTTGCTGTTTTGCAATCATCTCGCGCAGACTTATGGAGCAAGTTCTTCTGCCTAAAGTCCTGGGGTAATGAGGCTAGAACAACAACATTCCTCAAGCCCCTTGCGGCTCTCAGCTTCTGTCCCCATCACTTCCTGTGTCACACCTCTCCATAGCACAGGCACAACCACAGAACTCTTCAACAGTGCCCCGGGGACTGACAGTCATAGCCACCCTAGGGAGCCTCACGGCTGGGGTCAGGGGAAGCAACTCCATAGTCTTTGAGTAGAAGTCTTTCATCCACATCTGGCAGGTGGGGCTCTTGGGGAAAGAGCCCCAGAATGTTTCCCTGAGCAGCTACTCCTGCTTGCTGTAGGCTTTGCTCTCCCAGGACCTTGACCAAGAAGTTGATATACCTCATTGCCAAGCGAAGCGTTTCATTTTTGCTCAGCTTCTTGTCTGGAGGGTGAGTGGGGATGAGTTTCCTCAGCTTGGCGAAGGCGCTGTTGACACTCTGCTGCCTCCACCGCTCCCTGGTGTTTGTGAAGATCTTTCTGGTCATGTCCAGGTTCCTGAGATGGGAGAGAAGAGGGACTTTGGTGGCCAAGACCTACAATCACATGCTCTGCCAAGAGCCTGCAATGCTCGATCTTCGTAAGTCAGGCTTTAAGAAATCCATTTTGAGTGCTTTAGAAATATCTTGTTTAAGAAGAAAAAGGATGGCAGAAGAAAGGGCAAAAGAAAAACCCTGTGATCTTTTCCTCCTGACTGTTTCGAAGTCACCATTACAAAATTGTGTTTAGTTTCATCCCTGCCCCCCTCTAGTGAGGTCGGATCTCATGTATTCCAGGTTGGCCTTAAACTTGCTATGCAGTCGATGACAACCTTGAACCTTCCACTCCTCTTACTTTCACCTCCTGAATGCTAGGGTGACAGTTATATGTCACCATTTTATTGGTTTCTGCCTGCTGGGGATTGAACCCAGGGCCTCATGCTGGCCATGCAGCACTGACTAAGCTGCATCGCCAACCCCACTGCTTCTTTTATAACCTATCCCTCCCAGCTGAACAAAATCACCTACAGTATGGAATTGAGCACACACGTGAATAAAGTATATGTTTAGCCCGGGAAGTGTTGGGTGTGAATGTTCAGTGTGTCAGGAGCTTTTCAGAAGAGAGCAAAGGTGCCGGGCCATAGTGGCACACTCCCTGTCAGCTGCACCATGAGTGGAGTGAGCTGTAGTGGAGAGAGAGAGAGAGAACCGAGAGAGAGAGAGAGAGAGAGAGAGAGAGAGAGAGAGAGGAGAGAGA
>NC_022031.1:47335371-47342023 GCF_000317375.1 Microtus ochrogaster | reverse complement strand
AGAGAGAGAGAGAGAGAGAGAGAGAGAGAGAGAGAGAGGAGAGAGAGAGAGAGAACCCAGCCTCTTCATAACCCCGTCTATATGAGTCTTCACAGCATAGGGCAATACTTCCTGCAGACCCTGGGATCTGCTGCAGCTCCCTGTCAGCTGCACCATCAGTGGAGTGAGCTGTAGTGTGCAGTGCTGTGCTGCTAGTGTTTCATGAACAGAGGTGTTCAATAAATTATATGTGGCGTGTCCTACTTTCTTATAAAATTGACTTTGCTTTGGTGATTTTGCCCACTCTTGTAGGCTAAGGTGTTTTGAGCACTTTTAAGGGATGCTGGTCTAAGTGATCTTCTATAGGTTAGGTGTGTCAAATCCATTTTCAATGTGTATTCTCAACCTATGGCAGATGCTTGAGGAGGGCTCAGAACTGCATCCTGGGTCAAGGCACGGCTTTATTGTATGACTGGACCCTCAGGAGCAAGCTGCTTTTGTTTACCTGAGGGAGGAAAGTAGATTCTGTAGAAGCAGAGAAACAGCACACCTACATGCTAGAGCAGGCTTCCAAGGAGACCACACCTCCCTGTAAATCAGGCCTGCGGACTAGGTCTCTTCCTGTTTAGAAATGTGCACTGCCCCATTACCCTGTATCTAGCCTGAGTTATTTCTGAATATTTCGGCCTTTGGTTCTACAATAGAAGCATGTTGCCAGGACGTTACCCCAACTATACCTGAAACAGAAACCCAGATCAAGGGGATTTGAAGACAGAAAGGAAACTCTTAGGGTTGTTCACACTGGAACTGGCCAGAACTGAGGGACAAAGTTGTCTTATCAAAAGAGGGTTTAGCTCACTGCCAAGTCAACTCTAGTCCCATGGGGAGTTGGGGTCCTTTTCAAGCTGAGAGCAAAGAAGATTAGGCAGGGTAAACTGGTTGTGGTGTTTTTCTAAGACGGCTGGAGTCTATTGTACTAGACAGACAGAAGGATCAGTTAAAAAAGAAAGAACGGAAAGAAAATGAAAGGAAAGGAAAGTAAAAAGAAAAAGACTCTTCTAAAACGTAGGCTGCCATCAGAGGGATGCTTAGTAATTCCTTGTTGATTTAGCCTCGAGTGTTTGACTCTCCTTCTCCATGGGAGAAATAGAAATCAGTAACTTAACAAGCTGGAAAAGCTCAAAATAGAGGCCACTGGAAAATTGCTGCACTATACTTCTTAAATCAAAGGAAAATTACATTTAGTGTTTTTTTTTTCCAGTTGCAAGGACTGATTGCCACTAATCTTGATTTCAGAGCAAACTAAGAGAGGGGAAATTTCACACCAGATGCCATGGGTAGATGGTGAAATAAGGGCAAACATCAGTGTAACTACTAAGGCTTCCCGCTAGGCTGGGGTTCATTAACTTTTTTTTTTCATTTTTGTACCACAAATCTTTTTGGTGGTCCAGGGAAGCCTGGGTTTGTTCCTCTCAGAACAGTGGCTTTAAATATATATTGGTTCCTCTGTCAAAATTTTACATGTGTAAGTTAAAATACAGAAAATAATGAGTCCTACTTGGTAGTTATTAAAATACTGAAATTAAAATGCAGTGTGGTAATACATTTGCTTAATTTTTAACACATTAAAAACTACACATACTATCATAATTTCTAAGAAATGACATTTGACTTTTTTTTTTTTAAAGATCCACAGCATTTGAGATGTGAGATGCAAGTATATGGGACTTCCACTAGTGACAAATGTACCCCTACTGTCTTGTCTTAGAATAAATTTTTGCCACTATATTATTATATTTTAAATCATAGTATCTGAGCAGCTACTAGAAATGATTTTAAATGCATCAAATACATAGACACAGGGAATGGTCTGTGTCTATGTATTTGATGCATTTAAAATCATTATTCTGAGACAGAAATAAAAATGGATTTCTTTATTTAGAACCATGTGAATATTAATGTACTTCATCAGCTATATTTGTAAATAGAGGAAATACTACATTTAGAATAAGTGTTAATCGAAAATTAAGATATAATATCTCCCTATTCAAGTTCATAGAACTTTCGGATTCTAGCCACATATCCCTGGGTAGGAGGGTTATAGACGCAAGTCAAGTATGAGCTTTAAGTGCTGGAGGGATGGCTCAGTGGTTACCGTCACTGACTGTTCATCTATGGCTCCTGGGTTCAACTCCCACAACACACATGACAACTCATAATTGTTTGTAACTCAAGTTCCAGAGGACCCTACCCCTTCTTCTGGGTACCAGGCATGTGAGTTGTACACACACACACACACACACACACACACACATATACCCATACACACAAAAATTTTTTATTAAAAAATGATTTCAAGGTCTGCCTGAACAACTTATTTCACTATGGCATGGGTGCTGTAGAAAGTACCTGAACGACGTTATGTTAAACACACCATGAAGATAGAATGTACAACCTCTTTCTCTTGTCTCTTGTAACACTCACGGAAGAAAACTACTTACGCTCCTAGGGAAGGTGTCCACTGTTGCAAATAGACAATGTGCTCTTCCGGGTCCACAGATCCTGGACACAAACCCCAGACCAACTGGAAAGGTACAAACATCTGCAGCTAACAGCGTTACAGGGTTATCCTTGGGCCTGCAGGCTCACACAGGTCTTTTATTGTTATTGTTATTATTATGCCCGTAAGGTTGTTAGTTTCTCTACTGCAACTCTATCCTGTGTATCTGTCTCTTCCTACAACGTTTTCTTGGAAGTGTAGATATGCCATAGGAAGAAAGCTGGACAGCCGTTTGAAGAGCTAGGTTGGGAATGGAGTCTAATAGCCAACACTAGGCACAGTTCCTCTCCCTTAAAAAAAGAAATACCAAATAAAACTTACACAGGAGTGTGGTTGGAGGGGGTGTAATGACGGGAGCAGGTGGTGGGAGATGAGGGAAAGAAATGACTAAATCACAGGTTATTTGAAAATGTTACAATGATATCGAACGCCTTTTATGTTAATTTTAAAAGTTTTCTATACAAGTTTTTAAAAAATTAAAAAGTAAATGGTACAAGGAAGATTTCCCATCTATTTAACCCATCCCGTTCCCCAGCTTCTGCGATTCTGAGATGTACACTTCATGCTCATTCACGCATAATCATACACTCAGATCTTAGAACTCTCTCTACAGACTATCGCATTTGTCTCTCTTAAGCAACCACACGTAAAGCTTGGAGTCAGCCGAGCGCACTGGATACCTCTTTGTGGCGAGCGGACTGAGGCGGTCCCCTTCAACTTTCTTGAGTCCCGGGGCCATCGCGGCCGAGGAGCACTTTACACCGGTGCCTCGCAGCCTGCTCGCGCTTGACGTCTCTGCTCTTTCTGTCCAATCTGCAGCTTGTCTGCGAACCCTCTATTTCCCAGCTATCCCTTCCCCACTCTTAAAAAACAAAAAGTTACCTCATCTCACCCTGGCAAACCTGCCCGATATGTTATTTCGGGAGTCTGGGAAAGCATCTAGAGGTTGAAATTACACATCTGCAAAGTATCGGAGGATCGCTGAGAGAGCTGGCGGCGGTATAAAGAGCCCCGGAGATGCTCTGGGATGCAGGGGACTGGCGCTGGTTCCAGCTAACCACGGACACGGCTTGGACAACACACGTGCCTTAGGAGGCTAGACAGGCTCCCTAGTACCGCGCCACTGTCTGTCTCTACCCCTCTAAAGTTCCCTGGTCACCTAAAGAGTCCCTTAAGTGGCTGCTACCAAGTGGCCACATCTCTCTCTGTTCTCTCTGGTCTGTCCGGTGGCCCCTTTGCTTCTGTCCACTCCCGCTCTCTTAGGTCAACGCACTTCTTCCCAGGAGCTGGGAGCCCGCGCTGTCACAGTGTCTGTCGCAGCAGACATCGGCTGTCCGTGTGCGCCCTCGCCTGGACACAGAGCCTCCGTCACAACCTTTATAGGACACCGCCCTTTGTCTGGCGGCAGGAGGGGGCGCTTTTCGCCGAGGACACCCGCCAGTTACTCCCCATTTTGCCGCATCAACCCTCCCTTGTGCAGCGGCTAAGGAGCAATGTTGGAAGGAGGACCCCTCTTTGTCCGAGGCTTTAGGGGAGGGGATACTGCTTCCAACCTCCTCTTCCAGCCAAGCACCCGAAAGCTTAGAACTCTTGCTAACTCATCGGGTGCTTCTTCAAATCCCAGCACAGGTGTCGTCTGATCCCAATGCCCAGCTCCAGACCCGCTAAATGAGTTTGGGAGAAGCGGCCTGTAACCTGCAATTTTACCAAATATCGCCAGGAAATGAAGACACACAACGAAGTTTAAAAGCACTGCACTGGAGAGACTGATGCATTTATGGGTCTGGTCTACTTTTTCCTGTTGGTCAACACAGGGCGTGGTTATTTCAGGGATGGAGGGACTCTGCCTCCTTCCTCTCTGTCCTGCATCTCCCAGGATGGTCTGAGAAAACACAAGTCAGACCTCTGTCACTTCTCAGATCTAAATTCTCTTGTGGCTTTCCATTTCATTCAACCTCCAAGGCAGGAGGGTGGGAGGTTTGAGGCCTTCCTGGTGGTGAGAGAGACCTTGTCTGAACAACAAAAACAAACAAACCAAAACAAACAAGCAAACAAAAAACCCAAACAAACAAACAACAACAAACCAACAGAAGGAAAGTGAACTGCAGCCTTTAAATGGTCCCTGAGATCTCTTTATCTCGATCTGTCTCTTCTATCCCTGGGGTTCATCCCCCTCCAGAGACTCTGGCTTGTCCTATCAGAAACACGTCAGACACCCTGCTGCCTCCTAGCCTTTGTACAGCTCCCTCTTCTTCTCACAGGCTGCCCAGGGAAGTACTTCCTTTCCCTTTCTTTCCCTCCATTCTCCTCCTTCCACCTTCCTTCCCCTCCCCTTCCTTCCTCTCCCCTTCTTTCCCCTCCCCTCTCCTTACTTTGCTGTGTGTCAGGTTAGTACTGGAAACTTAAGCCCTGCTCAGGCCGTGTTCAGGTTGTGGAGAGTATAACGCAGAACAAACCAGGCACAAAACCCCGCCCTCAAGGCACTGACATTCTCAAGTGCCACCTTCCCAGTGACGAGCCTTAAATTGTTGAAAATTGGACTTATGCATTTATTGCCTCGGGTGCACCAAGGTGAGTGTGGGGAGGTTAGGAAACAACTCGGGGGGGTGTGGTTTTCTCCTTCCACTCTGTGCCTTCCAGGGATCAAATTCAGAAGGTCAGGTTTGGCAGCAAGTGGCTTTCCCCACTCATTAGTCATCACCTAAGAGCTTGTTAGCTGCAGGGAGCCGGACAGGATCGCCATTGCAAGATGGCACCACATCCTGTCTTGCTGGTTATAAACAACTCCATATTTGGCTATGCCTTTGAGAGCTGCCTGTCCCCGGCTTCCCACATGCGCTGTGGATATGGGTCCCTGGGCCTATCTCGATGCAGTCTGGTGTCAGCTGATGGTGGCAGCCAATCACAGGGCAACCCATGTGCCAATTCCCAATATAAGCAGCCGCCATTGTGCCCTCGCTCTCTCTCTCGTGTCTCTTTCTCGTCTCTCTCTCTCTCTCTCTCTTGCTCTCTCGTTTCCTGCCCTCCTTCGCTTTATGATCTCCCTCAACCAAATGTACTCCAGTAAAGCGTGATCTGAGAAGAATCCTCGTGTGTGGTGGGTGTTTCTTCCTCGCTGGTCAAGAAGCCCGCCGCGGTTAGCTACTAAGATTGTGCCTACACACACACACACACACACACACACACACACACACACACACACATCATCATCATCATCATCATCCTTTGCTGTATTCTCAGTGCTTCATTCTGCTTAGTAATATTTACTTCTCTTGTCTTGTATCTCTTCTATATCCCTCATTACCACATTGAATAGATGTCCACCAAATGTTTTTGATTAGTGTCCGATTAAACCATCAGTCTCTAGGTATTTCTCTCTCTGAAGGCCCTAGGATTTGAGACAATAAATTCATAAATACATTGCACTTTGGTGAATACGAGCAAGTGACTCTAGGGTTGTAGTCACCCAAGCTGAAATTTCTTGTCTATTCACTTGTGCGATGCCAGGCAAATCACTCAGCTTCTCTCTGCTTCAGTTTCTTTATTTGTAAAATGGGTGCGATGCTGGAACTGTGGGAATCAAATAAGAAGAAAAAACAGGCAAGCTAGTTAGGATCACAAGCTGTACATAGTATAGTATCAATTGACTTTTATTGTAGTTGATTATATTATTGTTATAACTGCATTCTAGTTCCCTTCTCTGTGAGAGGGTTATATAAACCCTTCCACTGTCATGTGACTAGCAGCTGTGTACAGGTACAAAGAATATACATCCCTGTTTCAGGGCCAGGTTTGGTCATGTGCCTTGCATCAGCCTATGGCATATGAACAGATTTGACATAGACCATGGAGCAGAAGCTCCAGCAGGATGGCTGCAGGCTGAAGCAGTGAGAAAATCATGTTTGAGGCTGCTCCTGAAGCCTGGGTACCATGGAGCAAACACCAAACCTATCATAGCACTAATGTGACAGGAAAGAAGCCAATTGGGTGAGGCCCTGAGACCTCAGGATGCTCCTCACACCTAGGACGCCTTACCCAATATCTATGGAAACTCGCCATTTTATTACAGATCGAAAAGATACAGCCTGGGCCGGGCGGTGGTGGCGCACGCCT
>NC_022031.1:47326367-47335261 GCF_000317375.1 Microtus ochrogaster | reverse complement strand
AAAAAAAAAAAAAAACAAACCTAAAAAAACGAAAAGATACAGCCTGAATTACAAAGCTCAGGTATGTGGGTGGAGCCAGAAAGGGGAAAAAGACATGACAAGCAGACTCAATACAAGACTGACAGTCCTGAGTAGCAGAGTAGTACAGTTACGACAAGAGGTAAAAGATTCTGGTTGGACAATCAGGCATTACTCTGGGAAGGGCTGGTGTTTAAACAAGGCCTTGAAGCAAGGCTCTTCCTGGCAATGGAGGAACTTAAGATAAGGAAACAAATGGAGACTCCTAATTCCCTTCTCTCTAATTTCTTCCTACCCAGAGCTCGATCTATTTCAGTGAAAGGCCTTCTGTAGTATGTGGACCCCAGGTCTACAAAGACTTGAAAAGAACCCCAAACCAACACTGAAAATGGGCTCCGGGCCTATTGTCAAGCAACTCAGAGTTCCCAAATGCCCAGATTGTTGTGTAGAAGTTGGAGCATGGGTACAGCGACAAAGAAGGCCAGAAGCAGGGTTCAAATGTACGAAAGGCAGGACAGGGTCGTGGGTGCCTGGAATCTTGGTGGCCAGGCTAGAGGACAGGAAGAGAACAATGTGCTGCAAAGATGCGAATAGTAACTACAGCTGGGGGCTCCAAGACTCCTTCTGTTGTAACTTGAGGATGCAGTGGAGCAAGGAATAAGAAGAGCTGGCTAATTTGTGCACAGAGACACAACCTAATATTTGCAGAAAACACCCTTGGCTTGTTCCTCTTTCTGCCCCCTGCTCTTTCAGTGCGCTGTGGGAGAGAAGTTGTTCCTATGGGGTCTTGTGCTTTTCCCACGCTGTCCGATTATATTACAGTTCTGACGGGCCACACAGAAGTTTGCTATCCTTCACCTTAGCCAAAATCCGTGAGGTGATATAGTTTCTCGTGGCCCGTTTTCCATTTGTGAAAAAGAATCGAGGCAACTGGATGGCAAGATCCAACAGAGGAAGCTCAGCGTAACAAGCTACCAAATAAAACCTGCCAACGAGGCTAGGAACTCAGACCAAGAGGAGAGGCTCAGGGAAAGGAACGGAAGTATGTTAGTACACTGGAAGAGGGCTGGCTTTTGTTCCTGAACCTTCTTAAATGTTACTGTTGGCTTTATGCTTTTAGAAGCCATTTGGGTACACCGGTTCCCTACAGTGGCTCTTCAGAGTGATGGGTCCGCTCCGGTCCCATTCTCCCAGTGTAGAGCATATTTAGAGGCTAGGTCCTGCCGCGGAAGAGGTTGGAGTAGGAATTTACATAATCCGATTATTGGGGGATTAAATTTAGGCAGCTAAACGCCTCTATGTGCTTGAGCTAAAATGCTTACTATTCATGGCTCTCACTGCCCCCTGGAGAGACTGCACCTGCGGAGCTGCTGGAGAGGGTCCGGGGGGATGGGCGGGTCCCTAGGAGAGCCTGGTGCGCTCCTGCTCCTTTAATTGATCTGTCTGGATAAACCCGCGTATGCTGGCCTTCCAGTCCCCTATGGGTTGTCAGTTTCAGGAAGAACGAGGGGTCTTTGGAGGTTCTGCCAAACCAGGTGGGTATGGGTGGCTAAAGTCATTTTAACTAGAGGTTAAGCATCTGCCTTAACCAGTCTTAACCTTTCCTACCACCCACTCCCCATGCTAAACCCCTCTCTCCATCCTCAGTTTTCGGTTTCCGGGCATCAGTGTGTCGTACTTCTCTGCATCCAGTTATTCGTCCCTGTTCATCCACATGAAGTTTGTCAGTGTGGACCTGAAAGCCAGGGCTAGGCAAGCCTGCTACTAGCTGAGCTACATCCTTAGCCCTCACACCATTGACTTCACATGCTTAACACATAAGAGCTCACTGAGGTTTCACGAAAGCTCATGAAGTTGATGTTTACAGTTTGTAATTACGAAAACTGGGGCCAGGAGAGTGAGCATTCTACCCGTTGGTGCGCGCATTCGTGGTACAGGTGTCATCTCTGTTCCTATCCACACATTGTGCGTGTATCTCCAATTTATTGGTCATATGAACTAGCTGGTTCTTCATACGGAACAGAGTTTACAAGCATACCCTGCTAGGCATATATTTTTAAGTATTCTACCTCTTAAATAAGTTTTGGCAGCTTGCCGTATAAATTTTGACCTAAGACTCATCAATAGGGTTAAGTATTTATTTTCAGTTTCTGAGACAGGGTCTTGCTATGATGCCCAGGCTGGCCTGGAATGAGTGAGTGGTCATCTTGTCTCCGTTATAGATGTGTGCAATGACATCTGACTCCTATTCGCTTCTAAAGTCTGTTATTTTTTTCTCTTTTAGAAAGTATGGCTTTTTAAAAAAAGTATCATTGTATTATAATTGATGCTATTGACAATGGCTTGCTATTAGTTTCTTATGTTATCATAATACACTCAAAGATGTGCAGGGTAATTTTTTTTGCTCTAATATAGCTTTTTGAAACTTTAATTTTGGAACAACATATAACCTATTTTTAAAAACATTTTCATAGTCACTATAAGAGGAGACACGCTCCTTGTTCGAAAGTTAACACATTTTTCTATACATTCATTAGGTTAGTGCTCTATATTCTTGGAGGTGTATCCCAGTAGATCTGTGAAAACTTCTCTGTCTTGTATTTGTTCTGTCTTGTGTTTGTGTTGCTTTTGTTTTTCCAGAAGGGTCCCAGTAGGTAGCTTTGACCGGGAAGTCGCTCTGTAGACCAGGCTGGCCTGTGTTGACTTTTATTCCCAAGTGTTGGGATTAAAGGCAGGCAACACCAAGCCCTACTTGCTTTAGGTTTATAAGTCTTTTGATGAACTTCTTTTGGGGTCTAAAGATGCATAGGAGTTTAGAAGATTTAGAGAAATGTACCTGTACCGATAAAAGATGGCCCTCTTTGTCAAGCTTTCTGCCACAAATTCTATTTTGCTTTTTATTAAGGTTATAACTTCTGTTTTTAAGGTTTTCTTTCCAAATTAAACCATGCATTTTAATTTAAATTTAAAAATCTCTGTGCACGTGTGTGGGTGGGTGCATGGTAGGTCTGTATTTGCCCCTGCTGGTGGCGTTGACATTAAGCGTCCTCCTCAGTCATGTTCCACTCTATATAACCAGTCAGGGTTTCTCACTGAGCCCAGAGAATGATCACGTGTCCAGTCTCCTAGCCAGCTTGCTCTGACGACCCATAACTACCCTCACATTGTTGGGAGTACAGGCAGTCAGACAGATCTGAAGTCCTGTCCTAACGCTTTACCCACCAAGTCATTTCCCAGGCCCTGTGCTCATTCTTTTACCCTTAGTTTTTTTTTTTTTTTTTTTTTTTTTTGGTCTAGCATGACTCTTGGCCATGGAAAGCTCTCTTGGTAAGCTTAAATTCCCTGTACCCCTTCTACAAAGGTGTCCGCATGTCCATCCTGAGTTCTTCACAGTAAATCTCATTTTTGGTCTCTTGTTACGCGGTGAACTCCAGGAGAGCCCATTACCTAACTCCCCCATTATTTAACCCTAAGTATTAGTGTCACTTCAGGCATTTTGCTCAAGTTCGCTCACTAGTATGCTCTCTCAAAAATAATAAATAAATAAATATTCATATGAGTGTGTGGTAGGCATATATAATCAATATATATATACAGCATATGTATGTGTGTGTACAAGTTACCAGGCGAGTTATAATTGTAGACAAAACAAAATATTATACCTACCCAAGCTAAAGTCCAAAACATAGACTCAAAGAAACAAGCCTTGGGCACAGAGCCAAGTCAGTTGAGCTGGCAGCCGCTGCAGGCCCTCATTAGTACGAAGGGCTCCATTTACGGGGCACACTGTGCAATCTGATTGATTAGCTCCCATCTTCGGAGCCTCTTTCTGTTTCCTCACCACAACAGCGCCCCCCCCCCCCACCCAAATAAGAAGGGTAGCTAGGGATGCAAGCAGGTGAGACAGCAAACCAAGCTGTACAGAAGGGAAAATCCATTGATCTGGCCCCCATCTCTGCCTGAGTGTGGGGAGCAGAGGCAGAGAGGATTGAGAGCTTTGGTTTGCTCTCTCAGTGGAAGGGGGTTCGTCGATTGGCTGTTACCTTTAGATGTCTCTGAGTTAGAACAGAAAAGATAAGCCAGAATCTTCAAACAATCTCTGACACACAGAGTCTATCCTAAATGGGGTCTGCATACACACCGGACAGGTAGAAGACCACTCCAAAGATGTCCCCTATAAAATGGGAGCAATAAATAGTCCTTGCTTTAAGATACCAAGAAACGGCACACGCGAGGCAACTTCCCGAGGGAGCTAAGAGAAGACTGGAGCACTGGCTTCAGAGGCAGACCAGCTGAAGCCTGTAACACGAATGCGCGCACCAACGGGTAGAATGCAACTACAAACTGTAAACATCAACTTCATGAGCTTTTGTGAAGCCTCCGTGAGCTCTTATGTGTTAAGCGTGTGAAGTCAATGGTGCGAGGGCTGAGGATGTAGCTCAGCTAGTAGCGGGCTTGCCTAGCCCTGGCTTTCAGCTCCACACTGACAAACTTCATGTGGAGCTAGCGTCCTGTAAGCCCAATACTAACAGGGTGAAGACAGGAGAATCCAAATTCAGATTTATCCTTGGCGACGCAGGGAGCTTGAAACCATAGGTTACGTAAAACTGTCAAAAAAAAAAAAATCTACACTGAAATACTTGTTCTTTTAGTTTAGGGATAGGGAAATGTAAGTACATGGCTCTAATTTTCTGCAAAGTGCATTCTGAAGGGCCTCCTTTCATCTGTTCAGGCCAGGGTTCTGGCCTGCCCTCCCCTCTGAGTGACCTGGAACAGTGTCGCTGGAAAGCGGAGTGTGGACGAACCAGAGGAAACGAAACGAAAGCAAGCTTCTCTCAAGCATTATTTATTCATTGTTTTATAATTCATTAATCATTTTCACTCTCCAGGAACCAGGCTGGCGCCTCTTTGGTAAGACCTGCACTATGCACGCGCGCACACACACGTCTTCTCTAAGACATCTGGTTCACTCTACATACACACACACACAAACACAAACACACGTCCTCTCTAGCACGTCTGATGTGGAGGCCTTTTGGGTAGTTCTGTCCAGAGCAAATGTTGACCACTGAAACACAAAGAGGGGTGTGTAACTGCCTCAAGTGAATGGGCATTTTCCCCCATAGTAACCAATTAGAGGGGTACACTGCTCTGGGTATGCCCAGCTGCCTACCAACCTCTCAGGACAATGCTGGCTTGGCCTTGACTCCATAGGCCTAGAGCAATGAATGCTTCTATTTTTTTTTTTTAAGCAATAAACCCAAGAGCAGAGGTAAAAACGGAGGGAGATGGGGTGGGGTGGGCAGGACCAGGTTCTAGAGGAGAGAAAGGTGTGGGTGGGATGTTTCCCCCTCGTTATCCGTTGGTCTTTGTTCAAGATCATGACTCATCAACTGTTTCCCTGAGCAGGATTTAGATGCTCTGTGGGCCACAGATAAGAGCGCGGCTTATGTGTAGAAAATAAATACACTGAATATTCCCCATAAAGTCAATAGTGCCAGGCTTATCAGCTGTCCTCAATCCCCACTCAGTCCCCAGGGGACCAGACTTGAAATAAAGGCCACAGTTCCAGGGGCAAAGAGTGGAGGTGCAGGGTTGAGCTAAGAGGGGTCTCAGCTCCCTCTGGGCTGTATTTTAGGCAGGTGGGGGGAAATCTGCCAGGCTCAAGCTGCTCACAGCCCCCACCCCACCTCCCACCCCCAGCTTTCCAGACTGACAAATCCCAAACCAAACACACACACCGGGCCTGACCCTGACAGCAGCACCCTCCTTATCCTCCGATCCAGCCAAGGTTTCCAGGAAGCGTTTTAGGAAAATCTCCTTAAATCCAATCCGAAGACACCACAAAGAAAACAGATCGACAAAGAAACCTTGATTTCCCACCAGGATTCTCACCTCTGCCTTTAATAAGAGATATGAATGCCTCCTTCTGCCCTCTTCCAGACTCATCTGTCTTTTTAACCACTGAAGATTTGACCTCTTTGCAAACGGTCTGAAATAAAGGTTGCCAGCTGCTGGTTCAGACCCATTTTGAAGACTCACACTAACAGAAGCGATCTGCCATGAGCCTGGCTCAGCTTCCACACACTGTTTCTATGCTTTTGCAGGGATTCTAGGCTTGCCCAGGGCCATTCACTTGTAATAAGGTTTTCATCTCTTTATGGTGGGCACAGCAGACTCTCCGGCTGGGATACGGGGTGGGGGATGAGCATGAATGTAAACAAGATGGACTTATTCCATCTGACTTATTAGGGCCCAAATAGAGTACAAGTGAGGTCAATGGTTAGTCCCAACTACTCCCATCCCCAGGACAACTAGAGGAATTTGTTAGCCCTACGAAGTCGGGTTCCAGGAGCTGAGGATGAGGACTGCGACCCAGAATTTAAAATCTCTACTGGCCCAACTATGTATAGTTCATCCCGGTCTGATCTCCAACCGAAAGCAGCAGGTGCAGATGGGCACCTCCTCTTGGCATTGTCTGCACTGTGATGCGCCGTGATGCACTGTGATGCGCTGTGATGAGCTGTGATGTGCTGTGATGCGCTGTGATGCGCTGTGATGCTCCGTGATGCTCTGTGATGAGCTGTGATGCTCTGTGATGCGCTGTGATGCTCTGTGATGCACTGTGATGCGCTGTGATGAGCTGTGATGCGCTGTGATGCACTGTGATGCTCTGTGATGCTCTGTGATGCACTGTGATGAGCTGTGATGCGCTGTGATGCACTGTGATGCTCTGTGATGCTCTGTGATGCACTGTGATGAGCTGTGATGCACTGTGATGCACTGTGATGCTCTGTGATGCTCTGTGATGCACTGTGATGCGCTGTGATGAACTGTGATGCTCTGTGATGCACTGTGATGAGCTGTGATGCACTGTGATGAGCTGTGATGCACTGTGATGCGCTGTGATGCTCTGTGATGAGCTGTGATGCACTGTGATGCACTGTAGCTGTGATGCTCTGTGATGAGCTGTGATGCTCTGTGATGCACTGTGATGAGCTGTGATGCTCTGTGATGCGCTGTGATGAGCTGTGATGCGCTGTGATGCACTGTGATGAGCTGTGATGCGCTGTGATGCTCTGTGATGCACTGTAGCTGTGATGAGCTGTGATGCGCTGTGATGAGCTGTAGCTGTGATGCTTTGTGATGAGCTGTGATGCTCTGTGATGAGCTGTGATGCACTGTGATGAGCTGTGATGCTCTGTGATGCGCTGTGATGCTCTGTGATGCACTGTAGCTGTGATGCGCTGTGATGAGCTGTAGCTGTGATGCACTGTGATGCTCTGTAGCTGTGATGCTCTGTGATGCACTGTGATGAGCTGTGATGCACTGTGATGCACTGTGATGCTCTGTGATGCACTGTGATGCGCCGTGATGCACTGTGATGCACAGGCCTACTATGGACTGCAGGACTCCCTCATTGCTCTACTATTACAGGTCAAAAAATGGTTCTCAAAACCCAGATTCCTGCTAGCAGCGTTCTCGCCCCAGTTCAATTAACTTCTACAATAGTTGTCAAAGGCCTGTGCTAATTCCCAGAGAACCTCTGGACAAGACCCCACCTTGTCCTATGATATTTCCTCTGCGCTTTTGAGCAAGACCACGAGCCAAGCCTCTCTACACACTCTAGCCCTGAGTAACTTTGACCTGAAGAAGTAGCTGCTGGCAGCTATGGAGCCAAGATTTCCATTGTCCCGATGCAGAGATGCTATAGTTACTGGTGGAAAAAGAATGGGAAACTCCTCCCTGTACCATGTGAGGTGATAAGGTGTGCCTCAGCCCTGCCCTGAGAAGGTCAGGAGCCATGCCTGTTCTTGTGTTCAAGCTGCTGCTGCTGGCTGCACTGACACATGGACAACTTCAGTACGGCCACCCTTGATGCCTTGGCTTCTGCAGAGACTGTATTCACCATTTTATGAACACCCACAGCAGTTTCCTTGCAGAGGACTCAGGTACCAGCTATGCTACCCCATAAAGTTTTTATACCAAATTTATATATATTTGCTTGCTGAAAAAAAATGTTGGATTCAAGTTCCAATTTTAAAAATTATTTTTAATTTTCTAGACCAGTAGTAACAATTGGCAAAAGTTGTAGCCAGTGAGAAGACAAGGTTTAAGATCTGTTATCTCTACAGAGCAATTTCACTGTGAAACTCAGGATCACCATCTCCCTTAGATCACAGACCTATTAAAATGTGAGAAGACTTGCATCTTTTTGTCTTAGATTTTTTAAAATGTGTGTGCTTGTTTTGTCTGCATGTATATATGTGCACCATGCATATGCCTGGTGCCCACAGAAACAGAAAAGGGTGTTAGGTCCCCTGGAGCTCAGTTGTGAGCTGCCATGTGGGCACTGGGATTGGAAGCAGGACCTCTGGAAGAGTACCCAGTATTCTTAACACTGGAACCATCTCTCCTGCAAGCTCTTTTCTCTTCTTTTTGTCAAACCTGTTTTTGTCAAGATGGATTGAGCTCCTCTAGATAAATTCATCATACGAATTTTAGAATAAGGCTTAGAAAAACATGACTGAGATCATTGTAGGAGTTGCACACCAAACCAATACATCAATTTTGGCAAATTTCACATCTTTTGAGTTTTCTAATGCTCAACCACAGTATCTCCATTCATATAGATCTTCTTTGGTTTCTTTCTCACCATATATATATATAGTAATAGGAGCGGCGGGGCTGCGTCCCCAGCACCCAGGTCGCACCCCGGCCGCCTCCGGCTAGCTTTACCCGAAATAATTACACAGACACTGTATTCATTTAATCACTGCTTGGCCATTTCTATCTAGCCTCTTCTAGGCTAACTCTCGCACCTGGACTAGCCCATCTCTAATAATCTGCTGTAGCCCACAAGGTGGCTTACCAGG
>NC_022031.1:47312846-47323567 GCF_000317375.1 Microtus ochrogaster | reverse complement strand
AGAGGAGAGCTGTTGAGTCTCTAAGCTCACTTCCTCTTCCTCCCAGCGTTCTGCTCCGTTCACTCCTCCCACCTACGTTCTAACCTATCAGGGCAAGCAGCTTCTTTATTTAATCAACCAATGACCTTCCTCCATCATATATATATATTCTTTTTATAGATTGTCGGGTTTGCATAAACTAGGGATTGTCACCCCATGTGGGGTCATTTCTTTACAATTTTGACTTTAGCTTGAATACTGTAAGAGAACTTTCTAGAGCTCTTTGAGTATGTCATGGTTCTCCACAGTGGGTGTTTACCCTGGCTACCATGAGTGGATAAGCCAAACTCTGCATGATTAGAGATGTCATATAGCAGACTTTGTCACTGAGAAATTGTGGATCCCAGTGTATGTATGTAGACTTTCTAGACTTGAATTTTAGAAATATTGTATTTGTGGCAAGATTATTATTTTACCAGTTTTGAATGCTAGAGGCTGATGTGGAATTCCCCTCTGTATGCTGTGAATACCATTGTTTAATAAAGAAACGGCTTGGCCTGATAGGGAAGAGTAGAACTATGTGGGGAAAACTAAACTGAATGCTGGGAGAAAGAGGGTGGGGTCAGGAAAAGCCATGTAGCCCCTCTGGAAACAGACATCAGAACTCTACCTGGTAAACCACAGCCTCGTGGCGATACATAGATAATAGAGATAGGTTAAATTAAGATATAAGAGTTAGCAGGAAATGTGCTTAAGCTATTGGCCAAACAGTATTGCAAATAATATGATTTCTGAGTGCTTATTTCGGGTCTGAGCAGCTGGAAACTAATTAGCAGCCTCCTTACAACAAGTGGCTTTTACTTCTAGCTCAAGTTTCAAAAACAAACACAAAAAAACACAACAGATTAAAAATTTTTTATTAATCATCCCAAAGTAGATCACATATTACAAATCCTCAGAGTAATAATATTAAAAGTCTTTTCAGTAGTACCATGAACTATACCTGTAGACAAAAACCAAGTAGGAAACAGGTATGCATACACTGAAATCCCATGTTTAAAACATGAGATGGTCTAGAAAATTCACATACATGTTTCATAGTCATGCACATGTTGACAGAGTTACACATGATTTTCATTCAATAAACTCATGAACTAATTTTCATGCTTTGAACAAATTGTCAGAAGGTTGTAGAGCTTATAGTGTTTAAAGTGCATGGCAGGATACTGTATGTGACAAAGCTTTCCTATACACTCCCTTCTGTGAAAGCTACTCAGAAGAAGTTCGGATAGCTGTGTGGGCCCTCAGAAAAATTCTATTAGGTTGGGTCTAGGAATTATAGGGGCAAATTCTAGCCTAGGTGTTCTGAGGGGACAGAAACAAAAATTGTCAGAAAATTTATATTTGCTTACTGGTTGTATACAAAAGGACTAAATACTGAATTGGTCTGTTTGCCTACAATTAACTATAATTAGTGTTTTGCTCTAATGTAAAGTAACTTAAAACAGGATGACATATGCTGCTGCTTCTTGCCTAGCTTAGACAAAAACATAAATCTGTGGGCAGATGATTGACATGAGCATAGTCTCATTTCTCTCTGTCTGTCTCTCTTCTCTCCTTCTTCCTCCCTCAATACAGGGTCTTAACAGTGTAGCCCAGGCTGGTCTTGAACATGGTAATCCTTCTGCTCAGATTTCTTGTGATTTGTACTGACCCTGGCTTCACACACGCTGGGCAAGAAGTCTCCACTATCCACATCTCCATCCAGGGTAGGCAGAGAATAACTAAGCACTCCAAAGCTTTGGTTCTGGAGATCTGTACATACGGTGATGTTTGCCACCCAAAACTAGAATACTGAAAAGCAAGTCCATAGCAGATCAGGCACCAAATCAGAGAGCAAACTGGCCAGGCTTAGGAGAAAACAGTAGTACATGGATACTATCAGAAGACAGCAGCTTGGTCAGCTCAATGAAAACGTAGCTCTGTTTACAGGTGGAGGTAATACGGCAATGACTCTCAGTTCATAAACAACATAATCTGAGCCGCACTGAGCAGACACAGTAGGCTGTATCACTACATTTGCCTGTGTGCTGGAGAGGAGATGCAAGCACACTGGAGCCTACGCGCAGGGGTCACAGGCAACTTGTGGAAATCAGTTCTCTCCTTGCACTAGATGGGTCCTGGGGATCACGCTCAAGTCAGCTTCGGTGACAAGGGCTTTTACCCACTAAGCCATCTCAGTGCCCCACCCCCAATTTTATTTCTAAGCAACTTCTGTCATGCAACCTTCTGAGAAGGCAGTGCATCCTCACCTACAATTTAAATGATTACCAAGGAAACAGGAAGTAGGAAACGGTACATTTTATAAGTACTTAACCCTAGCCCTGAACCGGAGTACCCTTTAAAACATTTCAAGAGTCAGGAAATACAGGCTGATGTCTTCAGACATAAACTGTTCTATTTTTTGTAGATAAGGCTTTTTTTTTTTCCAGATAAAGGTAAGAAGGTAGCTTAAGAATTCTGGACAAGAAAGAAACATTCCTCTTTAGCGTCTTTTGTCACCCGAGGCCTTCAGTGGGGGCTGGCAGGAGCACCCCAAGGGCACATCCCCGAGACATTGGAGTCAGGTGTCATCGAGGCCGCACTGAGAACTGATCTCAGGTCTGCAGACAGCAGCAGACCAGAAGTCACAGAACGCTTATTGCACCGTGGCCTCAGCTGTTCTGCTCAGCTCGCTCCTTCCTGGGATTACCGACCAGCTGAGAAATGAGGGCCAGAAAGAATGCTTCACTAAGTACACAGTGGCCACACTGTAGGCTAGCCAGGGAATCTGAGAAGCCCGTTCTCTAGCGGCTCAGCTATTCTTAGACGGCCAGCTGTGGTTACTATTATTTTATCTCGGTGACCAGATGTCAATAAGGCAGCCAAGAGCAGGGCATGTGCTCCATGTTTGGAAACGTAGCTGCCTGTTGTAAACTGAGGAAGTGTTTGCTTCTCAGGGTCTCCCTGGAGACATCCTTGGTTATATTACTACCAACAAGTTAACAGAAGAGATGTCTTCAAGTAAACCAGGCAATCAGACCAGAAAGTAGTCATATAAAAGGACAGTTGGCATATTCGGGGAGGAATGAAAAGTGATCTGAGAAGGTACAGGGGGTGAGCACACCTAACCCAAGGTCTCTGGACACTCAGCAGAGTTCAAAGGTTAAGAAGCACAGGCTTCACTGTGACTGAATCATGGGATCATTTTCCAAAGCAGGCCTCGCCTTCAAATTCTGGGAAAGGCTTTCATTTTCTCCAAGGTAGAAAGGAACCCCAACACTAAAGACAATCAGAGGGAAGACAAGATGTTTAGCTGTCCTCTGTGTAGGAAGGAATATATGAAACCTCTGACCTTGGTCAAGATAGCTTGTACTCTGGACACTTCCCAACCTTGAACTCCAAAGATGGATACAAACAAAGCAATTTGAGCAGGAGGATGTCGGCACCCCTAAGCAGAGAGTAGAGAACCTCCTCTCCCAGGCAGCATTTACTGCACCAGACTCCTCTGCATATCTCACTTAGAGCACATGGCTTAAGTACAGGTAAAGAGAAGGGTGCAGCTAACCCAGCCTACTCACGAGTGTATTTTGTGAAGAAGAAGGAGGTCAAGGGTCCGGCAGGTGTAGTACTTGGTAGGAAGGAAGTCTGAGCCTTGTACTATTACACTCATCAGAAGGAAAATCTAGGGATGGACAAAGGCTTTAAAAGCAGTGATCTGGAACAAGGACGAGTTACCAGGTTCACATTAAGCCTTCATTATAGAAACCTGAAGTAGTATTGGAGAGAACAACAGTCGTATCTTTATTTTAAATAAATCAGTGTGTAGGCTATATATTAAAGAAACAGAGCTACTGTTGATAAATAAATAAAGGGTCTATTTAGAAACCTCAGAGGTGTATCTATTAGTATTTAGTGTCAACATTAAAATAAAGGGTAGAAGAGTTCCAAGTTCAGAAAATAAAAAATATCCATGAATTACTCCTATTTTTTAAATCTAAGAGTGATTGGGACTGAAATAAGGAAAGTAAGCCTTGGGAAATCCCAGCTTTCAGACGGCATGACTGAGAGACTCATCAGCACGTGCTACTGCAGGTCAGAGAAGATGTTCCTATGATGTCGGAAACATAAACCTCACGTAGGCATCAACTTCTCACTTCAAACATGAAGCTATGCATCCTGACAAGGCTTGAAATTGACTCTCATCTTCCTTTATAAATCGCCCTGTGTTTTAAGCCAACTGTGATAGAAATGCTTGTAAGATGAGTCTGCCACTATCTTTCTCTATGCAACATAAAGTCTGATCACTCATGAAGTACTAACTCACATCCCACAATCTCAAAAGTGGCATGAACGCAGCAGCTTAAATCCAGAGGACAGTCAGGAATGAATGATTCCTAACTAATGTACTCCTCCTTAGCTTTGAATGATGAACTCACTTCCCAGCATAAACATCACTCAACATTTTAAGAATCATTTTGGAATACATCGTAACGTACACCAGCTCTTCAGAGGGTGGGGGACATTCCCTTAAAAGAAGACTGGACTGCTTACCAACAGGACAGGAGAGAGGCAGCATTTGCTTGTTCATCTCTCCCTATCCACCAGAACCTAGTATTTCACCTGGTGTAGAAACTCCTCAGAAACTGTAGAACAACTGCTGATTAGATGGTCCACTTGTCATTTATCTTCTTTGGCTCTCATATGCAGCAAAAAGACAGGGGTGCTTTGAACAGCTGCCCACCTTCTTGTTGGGAAATGTCCCTCCTTAACTTTGTATTCTCAGTACAACTGGATAACCTCGTCCCACTCAGAAATAGGCCAGATCCCATTGGGCTGAACATTTGGGGGTGAGCTCTTCCAGTCCCATGTCTTCACAGGAATCTTCCAGGTCTTACCATAGTTGGCTTCAATGTAGTCAACTGTTTCACAGGGCACGTGGACTTTCATGTCTGCAAACTCTGTCCAACACAGTGTGAACTTGGGAAACAGGTACCTGCGGCAAAACAAGGGCAAGCAGGGAGCATTAGGCCAAGTAACCAACTGCTGTGCATGCCTTCTTGGCAGAGGGTCAGCCCTTTCCTATTAAGCAGATTTGGGGAGAGAGTTGGCATTTATTTTCTATCTTCTCAGCACTCCTTTCTTCTTTCGGGGTTTACACCCTGATCTTCCTCTTCAGTTCTGCATCCATCTGAAGGGGAGCTAATCCCATCCATAAGCTCCAAAGATGAGAAAAAATACAAACCAACCAACCTAAACAGAACCCAGGCCTGGTTAGTAAGTTACGGTGATCGCTTCAGAGATGGGAATACATGAAAATTAGGCAAATCGAAGTCAGACCTGGGACTTTTTAAGGAAACCTTGGGAAAGAGGGGTCACAACATTTCCACAGAATGGGAGTAAGCGGTCGTTTTCTTCTCTCATACAATCTGGTGTTCCAAGGGACAAGGACTGATCCCAACAGCATCCCCTAGGTTTTTCCTCTGCTCTAGACACAATAAAACTGTACTTTCTACCCCTCTTTCCTCTTAAATTCTAAAGAACATCTCTAAGCCTCTTGGGAGGGGAAGGAACGAAGATCAGGAGTTCAAGTCCAGCTTCAGTCATTTAGTGAGTTCCAGGGCAGCCTGGTCTACATAAGACACTGTCTCAAAAAACAAAATATTTAAATAGGTCCTTTGGATTAAGTAAATTATATATGACATATTACAAAGGAAAGTTAAAAGCAGCGGCCTGTTCCTAGTTACATAGCTCTATATTCTGGGCTGGATTCTCAATGAGAAACTTTTTTTCTTTATAACTCAGAAAGAACTTTCAGTAATCAAACCTGAAATGGCAATAATGGGGATCAAAAGTTTAATATAGCAGAGAATTAGAGAGAGAGTAAAGAACTGGAGAAAAGGGATCTGATTGCATTTGGTTGTCATGTTTTACCACCAGGTGAACCCCAAGAATGGATTCTACTTTTGAATACCTTGTTTCACTATGAAGCAAACACAAAGCCATACATGAAAGTGTGTCTGAATACATTCTAAAGAAAGCAACAAGTCCACTACAAAGGCCAGTAGGTACTGGCAGTTAGCGGGCAGTGCCAGCTGGCATCTATGAAAAGACAGCCATAGCAAATCTCATTGCCGAGAAAGAAATCAGATCCTGCTTAGAGCCACCACCTGCTGGGCCCAGTTTCCCCGTGCACATTATACCCAGGGAATGACTTATTTTGTCAGGAGACAGAGCTATCCATCTTCAGCCTCCACCCCCCCCCCCACAACCGCTTGCTGGTCAGCAGAATGTCCACCTGCCCCACACTATCAGGTTGACACAATGAACCCGAATTGAGACAGACACGATCTACCTAGTAACAGCCACCAGGAAGCTTCGCCCTTAAATATCAGTCTTTAGTCTCACCTAAGAGCTGAGAGAAGAGCCATAGCTTGAGGACACACGCAGCAGAATACTACAGTTACAAAAGCAGAGCTTGGGACAGTAAAGAAGAACCTAAGAGCAAACCCAAAACTCTTAAAGTATAGAAACAACGTGAAAACCAACAATTCAGCTCTAATGCTAACCTTTGTTCCTAACCAAATCCCTGGGCTGTGGTTTTCATTTTTCTACTCATTTTCGGTCCATTCAGCAAAAGAGTGCCTTGGCTTCCCAGCAGAATAGGAAAGGTAGACAACCCATAAAATGTGGTCATTGTAAAGTCAGACCATGGAGAGGAAGGGGGCAAAAAGTCACACAGAACAGCGCGTGTGTGGACTTTGCCTGGGTAACCAGTAAATAATGACCGATACTAAATCTCTCAGTGTTACCTTGGATTTAAAAGCTATGATGAAATCTGGCACAGAGCAGTCTGTACTTTAAAGCCTTAGGGGGAGATTCAAAATTCGAACAGATTTAAATTTAGACTAAGGCACCCTAAATCAGGATACAAATGTAAGAGTTCTTAGTATTGCAAAAACTTCTCCCATCTGTCTCCTAACTTGAACCACTTCCCACTAGATTGAAGAGGAGCTAGAGTAGAATATTTTTATTTTCTTCCAAAAATTTTAAAACAAATAGAGCCACTTTGAGGTGGCTAGAACAATTTGATCAGCTCAATTGCCCAGTCTTTGAATATAATTGTTAAACGAGAAGGAAGGGTCCCCGGCACTCTAGAGCAGTGTTTACTGGTGCTAATTAAAGAGGCTAAGCAACACAGAAGCCATCTACAGCTGACCTGCCCTTTTACACTGCAGCCCCAAGAGCACAGCCAAACTCCCTAGCCCCACCCCCGAATTTCTCTCAAAACACAGTTTATCCCATTAGCATCTAATATTGGCTTAACCAATTTATCTGCTATTCCAGGGCCAAAACGCTAACTTAGTGTTTAATAGAACCACTAAAGAAAAGCCAACACACGCTGCTTTTCTGATTGCAGTAAAAAAGCTTCTCATGGCTCATCATTGAACATGACGCTCATGTTAGGTTTCCACTATCTTTCCTTCATCAAATCGAGGCAATCCCATATCCCCCTTAATTCAAATTTCCTTAAAAGATCTTTGGCTAACTATGAGAATTTATGTCATCAATTCAGCCGTCACTCCCCCCCCCCCCCTTGTGGCAGTGCTAGAGATGGAACATGAGGCCTTGCGCCCTGGGAAGTGTTCACTTCAATCGGTTAAGGTAAAGGATCACACTACTGCCCGTGTGCTATGGAGCTATTCTTTTAGCATGTTTAACATGTTCACTATGACATTTCCTTCCATGTCCAGGTTTTCTGAGTCTCACGAAGTGAGTGACTCGGCTGCTCTCTTCCTGGGTCTACAAACAGGCTCTGTCCCCTGCAGGCATCTTAAGTGTGAAGGAATGATGAACAGTTTACTCTCTGTAAACCATGTAGGTCTTAGTAACTTCTGAAAGGGAAGAGAAAGGCTTTCTGGTATTAGTTCAGCTTCTTCACTGGGTATAGGCTGTAGGGATCTTCCTGAGTTGATTCTTGCTGATCTTTTACTATAGTTCTATAAATTTTAAAATTAATTTTTATATTTATTTATTTATTTTGGTTTTTCAAGATAGGGTTTCTTTATATAGCCCTGGCTGGGCTGGCCTAGATAAAATTAAGTTTTAAACAAATCAGCACGTGGAATTAATCTTTTATATTTTTTATTTATTAATTTCTTTTGACTTGCTTCCTTTATTTTCCCCAGGCGATCTCATTGATCATTTATACTTATCTTCATGTGAATCCTTATGTTATACAAGTATTAAAAATTATCTTTATGTATATGTATATGCATGTGGGGGGTGCTCACAGAATCTAGAGGGGGTCAGATCCCTTGAAGGTGAAGTTACAGGCGTTGTGAGCTACCCAATCAGGTTCAGGGAATGGAACTTATGTCCTTCTCTAGAAGAGCAGCAAGTGCTCTTAATCACAAGGCATCTCTCCCGACCCCAGTTTTATGAGTATTTTTTCAAAGCTATACATTTATATTTACTCGTTTATATCCTATAGTGATGTCCTTCTGTTTATGTGTTGCTTTTATTGGCTACTGAATAAAGCAGTTCTGGCCAATGTCTTAGTAGAGTACAGCCAGGTGGGAAATCCAAACACACACACACACACACACACACACACACAGAGAGAGAGAGAGAGAGAGAGAGAGAGAGAGAGAGAGAGAGAGAGAGAGAGAGAGAGAGAGAGAGAGAGAATAGGTGGAGTTAGAGAGAAACACCATGGAGCTGCCCAAGAAGCAAGAGGTAACAAACCACGAGCCTTGTGGTAAAATACAAAATAATAGAAATGAGTTAATTTAAGATGTAAGATCTAGCTAGAAATATGCCACAGTCATTGGCCAAACAGTGTTGTAACTAATACAGTTTCTGTGTGATTATTCAGGTCTGGGCAGCTGGGAAACAAGTGAGCGGTCTCCACCTACAAAATGGCGCCCATACATTTGTTGCTAACCCGCTTAGCCAGCCACATACTTTGGGTCTGGGTGCTTGTATGCCCGTTGGGGGTTAGGAGGAAAGTAGCTGAGAGCATGCCTGCCACTCAGCACCCCTGCCTGGGCAAGCAGTTGGATCGGGTCTGCTAGGTGTACATAGGCAAGAAAACATGACAGATTCCTGTGGCCATACACAGAGGCATTTCCAAACCACGCAGCATGCTGCATGGCGGATTTAGCTTTTACTCAGACAAAAAAGTCTTATGTGCTGTATGCTGTTTCCCAGAGTTGAAGTGATGAGCAGGGCTCCCACCCAGCTGTTGTAGAGCTGGAGGTAAATGTACATCGGCCATACTGAAAGGCCAAGAGAGGCGGAGCCAGCTTCTAGGGCTGCTGCAACCACACTGCTTACCATTTTAAAATGCTCCTTGTCAGAAAAGGATTTCAGACACACAATAGAACAGATTGAGACATAAAGACCTCTATATGTTTCAGAAATGTATATAGGCTTGGGACAGAGAGGAAAAACAGTATAGCAAAAAAGAAAACAAAGTCTTTAAAGAGATAGTAAAAGTAATATCAGACAGATGTAGATTAAAAGAGTAGCCACACAAAGATGAAAAATACACAAAGAGTTTGTATTATGCATATTATTGTGTTTTCTTTAATTTTTTTGACTGCAGAGACATTTGATTCTCAGGGCTATTAAGCCAAATCTACATATATATTTTAAAGGTATCTTGATTTCCAAATGTGACTCTAAGGATATGTTACTTTGGCAAAGACATTCTGCTTTTATTTCCACAGAGGATGGGAACCTGTGGATTCCTTCCAGACTAATGTGGCTTTATAGAACAAGATCCCCCCAAAAGATCTCAGTAAACCCTAAAATACTTCACTCAACATAAAGCAGGCAGCAGTTTGAAGAAAACTATGGCCTAATTCTCTAAATAATTGTTTATAAATGTTTGTTTTCATTTAAAAGGGGTTGGGTATAAATCGCTAATGGTCACAGTATATCTGTTTTTTTTTTTAAATAAGAGAGATATGATATAGAGACGAATACTTTGTATTGGTATGGATCTTGATCTATTGATACAAGTTTAAGGTCAATTTTGTTATATGTATTTCTGTTCTTGTTTAAGGTATTATGTTTAGACAATTCATTTAAAAATGTAATGTATAATTCAAAATTGCAGATTAACAGGTAGTCATTTATAATAGTTAAACTTGTAGTCATGTTAGTTAAGCTTTCTAGATATATAGAGATATATTTCAGTTAGATAAATGATCTTCAACACTTCAAAGACCTACAGAATATTTAAAACATTTAAATATTTTTCCCCATGGGAAAGAACTTTAATCTGAGAATTGTACATTTTCTTTCCACATATTCTGCTTTAAAATAGGAAATGGCATTGTAATCTGTTTCACTACAAGTAAAACATTACAAAATATTTACAGGAAAATATTAAAAATAACTCAAACATAAAAGTTAAGATGAAATAAACCTTCTTCTCCCCAGAAATCTCTACTTCAATGTCCACAGCAGAGTCAAACAAATACCCAAGACCTCTCTGAGATAATTCCCCAAATGGAGGGAATAAAAGGGGCTAAAGAGCTTTTTTTAAAAAAATATTTTTTATTTTATTATGTATACAGTATTCTACCTGCGTATATGCCTGCAGGCCAGAAGAGGGCACCAGACCTCATTACAGATGGTTGTGAGCCACCATGTGGTTGCTGGGAATTGAACTCAGGACCTTTGGAAAAGCA
>NC_022031.1:47294721-47311856 GCF_000317375.1 Microtus ochrogaster | reverse complement strand
CCTAGAAGAGGCTACATAGAAATGGGCCAAGCAGTGATTAAAAGAATACAGTGTCCGTGTAATTATTTCGGGGCATAAGCTAGCCGTGCGGGCAGCGGGGTGCTGGGAAGGCAGCCCCGCCGCTCATATTACAACAAACAACAACAGCAAAAAACTAGTATTATAAAATTTGAAAACTCTCACACTAGTTTTAAGTTTCAGGTGCTCCCCTTTAGAAATGGCAGTGTGATAAGCCTGTATTTCCTGAAAGTAAGTAGTGCTGACAATGACATATGGCTGGGGAGTCTTCCAAAGAAACGGCTCCACACAGCCTTCCCCTGTTCTTTTCTCTGCCTTTTAAGGTCACAGTAACACGACAGAAAATCTGGGACGCACACCATCTGTCCAGACAGTTCCCTCACTGCTCACTTCTCTGCTAGTCAGAGAACTTCACACCTCCCAACAGTGTACTATAAAGAGCGGCGGGAATGAACGCATGGTCTCTACCCAGAACGCGCTGCTGAGATGAACACTTCTTCTGAGGACTGTTCTCAGATCACACCAAGGAGAAGAAACATTCACCCTTGACAGGAGACCTAAGACAAAAGACTGGCACTCTGACATGACTTCCCGAAAAACAGATGTAGTGACTTCATACCGAGCTAAGGACGGCACCTAATCTGAATTTCTCACAAGACGATGAAAAGGATCATTTTTTCTCACTATTACTGTGCTGGTACTAACACCAGCTTAATAGCGTTCTGGACATCTTGACACCCTTAAAATCCTTTTCATACAATACTATCTTTAGTCCTTAGAACAAGGCTGCATGACAATGTCTAACAGTATTTCCACTCTGAAGTGGAGAAACTCTGTAGAGAACTTAACTAAAAATTGCTGCTGGCAGGCAGCACTTGTAACATGTACAAGATCTAAAAGCTGGCTCTAGGATCTTAATTTTTTTTCTTTTCTTTTTTGTTTTTTTTTGTGTGTGATACCACCATTTATCTGAAACAAACTGGGGATTGCTAAGAATTTTTCTTTTGCTTTTTTTTTTTTCTGGATTTTCGAGACAGGGTTTCTCCGTAGCTTTTGGTTCCTGTCCTGGAACTAGCTCTTGTAGACCAGGCTGGCCTCAAACTCACAGAGATCCGCCTGCCTCTGCCTCCCGAGTGCTGGGATTAAAGGTGTGCGCCACCACGGCCCGGCGATTGCTACGAATTTTACAACAGAAATCAACTGAATCAGGAAAACATACTTAGGCTCACACACCTTCCTTAGACTTCTTCCTGTTTCCTTTGTCCATTAAGTGCCCATCTACTTTGTTTTCCAAATTCATTTGCTTTTTATAAATAATATTCTCAAGGCATATTGTTTTCATTTTGGCTTATTTTGATCTTTTTTAAAAATTGTTTTTATTGAGCTATATATTTTTTCTCTGCTCCCCTCCCTTCCTTTCCTCTCCCCTTCTACCTTCTTCTATGATCCCCATGCTCCCATTTACTCAGGAGATCTTGTCTTTTTCTTCTTCCCATGTAGATGAGATCCATCTCTCTTAGGGTCCTTACTGTTATCTAGGTTCTCTGAGATTGTGATTTGTAGGCTGGTTTTCTTTATGTCTAAAGGCCACTTATGAGTGAGTGCATATGATATTTGTGTTTCTGGGTCTGTATGATCTTAATTTCTATGGCATGCTATCTTACAAGGAAAAAACTCATTATACATTAATTTTGGAATTTCTATCATATTTCAAATAAATAAGCTGTAAACATTTTCAACAGCAACTGTTACTTACTGTGCTGGATAGTCTTATATCAACTTGACACAAGCCTAAGTCATCTGAGAGCAGGGAACCTCAACTAAGAAAGTTCTCCACAAGATCAGGTTATAGGTAAATCTATAGAGCATTCTCTCATATTCTCTCTCTCTCTCTCTCTCTCTCTCTCTCTCTCTCTCTCTCCCTCTCTCTCTTTTGTTTTTCGAGATAGGGTTTCTCTGCAACTTTGGAGCCTGTCCTGGAACTAGTTCTTGTGGACCAGGCTGACTTCAAACTGACAGAGATCCACCTGCCTATGCGACCACCACCTGGCTGTAGGGCATTTTCTTAATTAGTGATTAGGGGAGAGGGTCAGGTCCATTGTGGGCGGGTAGGGTACAGCAGGCTGCATCTGTGGAGCTCAGAGGGCCATTCCTGCGAGCCGTCTCTCCTTCCACCGTGGAGGTCCCCAATGAGCCAACTCAGGTTGTTAGGCTTGGCAGCAAATGTCTTACCTGCTAAGCCACCTCACTGGCCCATTTCTCTCTGTTTGAATTGTTATTTCTACGTATCTTGTATTCAGATTTTACTCAGTAGAGTGTGTTATCATAAAGCTAAGTTGTTTTTATAATTAACAAAAGTTTCAAGAGTACATTCTAGGATCAGAGTCAACTACGGGATAGTTTATAACTTCCAGAAGGTTTGGATTACTTCCAAACTTCCAGAACAAATTTACTTCCACTCTTCAGATGAAGACTCAGGGACCGTAGGAGGATGAGATGAACCCAAGAGAAACAGCATTGTGAGATTGCTATGGTAACTTCAGGGCCTTGATCATGACACCACTGGTTGACAGCCTTGGTGAGACTCCCTTCTCTCAGACCAGCTCAGAGCGAGCGCTCCTGAGAACCTCCCAGGACAGCTGGGTTCCCGGTAAGCTGAGAGCATGTTAGCTGCTGATGGAAGCTTGGGGGACTTTCTCCTTTCTGAAACTGCTCCCATCGCCCCGTTTAGTAAGTACTTATCTGATTCATACTTAAACTTTTTTCCTGTTTTGGCCTGAGTGCCTCCATTCCACATATGGTCAGTCTCTTCATAGAAGAAAAAAATGTCAAGTTTTACATCATCCTGTCCCTGAAAGGAGAGCTCCAAGCTGTCTTCCACCTGCAGGGAAAAGGAAAACCTTCACAGCCTGAAACAGCAGAAATTCATTTTCATACTTAATAAGGAAAAATGTTTTATATAGTGAGTATTAATTTTAGGATGCATGCTTTTTAAACCTAAATCCCCGTGAAAATGGGATACTACAGTAGCTTTTCTTTTTTTTAAAACATTTATTTATTTACTTATTATGTATACAATATTTTTTCTGCATGTATGCCTGAAGGCCAGAAGAGGGCACCAGACCTCATTACAGATGGTTGTGAGCCACCATGTGGTTGCTGGGAATTGAACTCAGGACCTGTGGAAGAGCAGGCAATGCTCTTAACTGCTGAGCCATCTCTCCAGCCCTACAGTAGCTTTTCTTAAACGCATATAAAATCATGTTTCTTAAACTGATGACAACGCATGAGTAAATGCCTCATGGTAGCTAACACTGTCCTTCTGCGGGGGATAGTGAAGCACCATATTCCAGAGCCCCCTTCTAACTAAATGAGGAAACGAAAGGAAACTAAGTGTAAATGTAAAGTTCACATCGGACTGGTGCATGTGTCTTCAACAGCACCGCACAGTCACTTTTGTGACCCTCAAGGGGAGGAAGGCTAAGGCACCCATCTGTGTGTCCCACTGCAAAGCATGGTGCCAGACAGCGGCCAGCAGCGGCGAGGATCTGCCAAGGCCAGAAGCTACTGCTTCGGCCTCAGAAAACTCTCACTTTTTTTTTTTTAAATAAATTAGAAGGATTACTTCTGATGGGGAAAAATAATTTTCCGGGAATGGAAAAGATTTTGGCTTGCTCTGTAGGTTGCTGCCTCCCTGGGGACAAACGAAGAGCAGGGTTATCACAAAGGATCATGCGCTTTCTGAAGAGCACTCGAACTGTCGAGCTCATCTCGGCCACGGTGCCCTCATCCAAGTCAGCCTCTGAGAAGTCGTTCACCTCGGCACACGGGAGCCCAACAAGAAACTCCAGCAGTTGTTACACGTGGCTCCGTATCTCTGTCCTTACGATCAGCGGGACACCAGTGCTCACGATTAGTGTGACATCTAATCCGAAGTGAGCATTAACTAGATGACTCGGAAAACATGTAACTTCAAATAGAGTAGGTGGGATTCTATCTTTATATTAACTTTATACCATACTATGGCATAACAGAATGGCAATATAGTCACTTACTAAGAACCCAAGTCTGCCTTTAATCCCAATACTCTGGGGAAGAGCTCTGTGAGCTCAAGGTCAGCCCAACCCGGCCTCAAGGGGGAGAGATACAAAAAAAAAAAAAAAAAAAAAAACAAACCCCAAACAAACAAAAAACCAGATTCTCTTTTCATCATTATTAATAAAAGGCCATGTTTCTGAACTTTTACTTAGTAGTACAGAAATGTTAAGGGATGACAAGCTTCCCCAGCCCATCCTGGGAAGTGCTGCTGGGTCATAAAATTGTTTGCCATATACCTTGAATTACATATAAGCTAAGGTAAACTTTACAACTGAGACATGTTATTAATGAAACTAAGTGGATTGTCACCAACCTTCCCAAACTTGTGTTTGAGTGGAAGTCCCGCATTCTGAAATGCCAAAATAATATTAGGTTTGTAATCTTGTATGAAAATTCCTAGGTCGACATCTTTGCTATAAGGGATAATACTGCATTGCCGATACCATCCTAAAAGGGGGAGGGGGATAAAAATGTTTAGATTATATTTGGAAAACTGGCTATCACCATGAACTAACTTTATAGTAATGGCTATACTAAAGAACTTGGTTGTAGTAGTTACCTAGAAGAGTCAATTCCCTTCCCCACAACCTCCCAACCGCCACCCCTGTTTGAGTGCTCAGCTTCCTCAAAAGTTTTGATGAAGTCAGACATGGTGGCTGACACCTTTAGTACACAGTGAATTTCAGAAAAGCCAGAGCTACACAGTGAAATCCCGCATTTAAAAAAAACACGTTTTCAGGATACAAAATAATTTTTGAATAGATCATTAGCTTTAATAATATGTTAATTAAGCCATCCACTTAAACAATTGCTGTTCAGTGTTTAATCATTAACGTTTAATGATTGAGACTGCTTAAAGATGTGCTAAGAACATTTAATTCTGTTAATATACTTTCCTGAGTCCATAATCTATAGCACTGAAGAGCTCCCACAGCTCCTAACTGACGGATAAACAATCTGGTTAAGGTGAGATATTTGGTGCACACCCAACGCTGTTTCTCAGTGCTTCCTGTGTGTCGACATCCTGCTTAGGTGCCCTGACAGAGTTCTAAGAAAGCTTACTCCAGAACATCACTAGTAACTCCCAAGTCTTCCCAACTAGCTTCTAATCTTCCCATTCCGATGGTTTTGAAAAATATCTAAGTGTCTATAGTCATCCCAGTAGGCACCGCTATTATAAAAATGAAGGGTTTGCTGGGTGTTGCAGCTCTCAACTCAACACTTAGGAGGCGGAGACAGGCAAGTAGATCTCTGTAAGCTCAAGGCCAGCCTGATCTACATAAAGAGTTCTAGACCAGCCAGGGCTAAATAGTAAGACCTTGCTTAAAATAAGAAAAACAAAAAAACTTAAAAAAAAAGATAAGATTAAAAAAAACCATAAAAAACTAAAAATAAAGGGGTCTTTAAATATCAGTTAGTACACAGTATCAAATATAACTTTCTTGTTTTGTAAATAAAATAAAGCACGAGGTTAAAAACTCAAATCACGACAAATGACTACACAGTTTTGGTTACTGACTACAAAAACAAACATGCTCCTAAAAGACAGTTTAAAAGCCAATAAGCATTCACAAGTGATTACCATGTATTCTTTCATGCTTTTACTGTTTGGTTGTTGAGACAGGGTGTCATGGTTCCCAGTCAGGATTTGAATCTGCTAGGCTGCTATGACCTTGAACTTGTGAGCCTCCCTCCTGCCTCTTCCTCCCCTAATCTTCACACAGCCCAGTGTACAGGACAGCCACGAGTCCCAGGCTGCACCCGTTGCACGTGCATACTTACTGAAAGCGTTTCCTCTCAGTCTAAAGTATCCTCAACTGGAAAATAAATCCTACAGTAACTTTTTAAAAGTTTTACTAACTGGAATTAATTTTTGTACAAATACAGTCACAGCCAAAAAAACAGATACAATTATAATCAACTACAATAATAATTGAGAAGGAACAGAAAAAAATAACAATCTTAAGGATCTAAGTAATTCTAAAGTCCAAGAAGCTGATGTAGTGAATGGTGCATCCAGAAACCTTGTTCAGATTCTAAGAGCTGGCTGCTTCAAACTACAAAAAGTGCCTTTCCCCTCTCAGGTAAATAGTGTTGCCACTCTCAATGACGTGGAAAACTTATGGATGACCTTAAGCATGCCTGCCAATCTTCCTCTCACTGGAAGTGTTTCCTGCAATATTTAATTTAAAGCACTCATAATCTCTGAGATAGTAATAGCAAAATGCTAATTGAAAGATTACCTGAAAGCCAAATACAATCTACATGTCTGATGTAAATTTGTACACATTATTATAACTTTCAACAAGTAGGCCTCACGATTCTATTTTATAGGACTGGAGAGATGGCTCAGAGGTTAAGAGCACTGATTGCAGCTCACAAGCATCTATAATGGGATCTGATGCCTTCTTCTGACATGTAAATAGAGCACTCATATACACAAAAAACATAAATAAATAAGTCTTAAATTTTATTTTGTATTTCATCAATTACTTTCTTTAAAGGAATCAACAAATCTTTGCTTCATACATTAATAATACTTATTCTGCTTATAAATATTATACTTCCAATATTACTGATGCTTGATCACTTCAAACACTCACTCCTAAAGCCAAGGATGAGATAGAGATACACGTAAAAGTATTTTTACCTAGACAGGTTCCACTGCTCAGCCAGAAGGGCACTCCCAATTCCTTCAATGTTCTGGCTGCTAGTTGCAGTAACTCCTTCGCCCTCTTCCGAAAGGCCATAGCATCCACAGTGTTATCCTCAAGGTACTGCTGCAAGTTGAACAAACAGTTATCTATTATAACAATCCCAAAACTGCTAGAAATATTTCCCTGATATCTTTTTTTTTTTTTTCTTTTTTGGTTTTTTGAGACAGGGTTTCTCTGTGGCTTTGGAGCCTGTCCTGGAACTAGCTCTGTAGACCAGGCTGGTCTCGAACTCACAGAGATCCGCCTGCCTCTGCCTCCCGAGGGCTGGGATTAAAGGCGTGCGCCACCACCGCCCGGCTTTTCCCTGATATCTTAATTAAACTTGGCCATTAACACTATATCATTTTTCTATTGTAAAAAAATCCAAATTTCGGGGGCTTGGGTGGGTCAGCGGGTCAAGTGTTTGCTATGTGAGTATGAGGTCTGGATGTGGGTTCCCAGCACCCATGTAAAGGCTGGAGGTGTTGGTGTTGCTACATGGGTGGTAGAGGACAGATCTGGAGCTCCCTTGCCAGCCAGACGAGCCAATCCACCAGTTCCAGGTTCAGGGAGAGACCCTGCCTGTCTCAAATACTTAGGTGAAGAAGTTGTGGGCTATGGCTAACTTGCTCAAACTCTGGAGGATGTCCCCACACATGTGCATGTAGGAAGCACTAATGAGCGTCTGTGGGTTATACGATGGAAGAAAACATGAAAATGGAGAGGGGTATTTTGGGCAGGAGTACAGGGGACCTAGGAGTGGGAAGACACCCAGTTCCAACCTGTGGCTTCACAGACAAATGTGCCCACTTATCTACACACAGGCACACATGCAGATACCCCAGAAGCCCTGAAATCAGTTCATAGTTGGTTACTTCTTAGTCACACATTAAGATAACTCAAATAGATTCTAGGAGAAGCCAGTTTAAAAGAAGAAATATCAAGAGCTAGGGTTCCCCAACGCTGAGACTTCTGAAACTGCTAGCCGTTTCCTCTGTCCATCAGAACTGAGCAGACTGGGCAGTTGGGAGAAAGGAAGAGCTAATTACAGAGCTAGAAACATTCTCTAAGCAAAACAGATGAAATGATGTTTTAGATGCACCTGTCTTTAGAGACTGGGCAATCAAGCAGGAAGATGCATTCTGAATCAGAGCATCTGTGTTGGGCTCGAGGTCCATTTCCTTTTAGATGGGCATGCCATTTCACAAGTGGGTAAGCTCTATGAGGAGAGGACATTTGTTTGGGGTATTGTATAAAATACCTCAGAGTCTAGAGCAGCGTCTCTGGAAGAAACGACGTTCACCGTAGTCAGTGTCCTCATTTGTAACTTAAAGGTGACACCTAGGCTTCATAGAACTACTTCACAGATCGGAATCAAAGCCCTTTTGTAGAGTGTAAGGATTTATACTAATGTTATCTTTTACTTAGTCATTTTACTTTCCTGATTTTACTACCTTTTATTCTGTAACTGAAGAAACATCATGAATTCCTTGGTGATATTTTGCTATGGAACAAAACAGAAACTACTTGGCCTAGCAGACCAGGGTCTCTGGCTACCGGTCTGACCTCATCACTAGCCTCTTTCTACATGCCCAGTTATAGTAATAAAATTAAACTTCTCTAACATGCTACAACCTTCCAGTAGAAAGTTCCCTGCAGGAAAGCGGCTTTTATGGATAAAAAAACTGTGCAGGACATCCTGAAATAAAACATCCCTTTCCTTAGTCACTACTTTTAGAGCACACGATGGAAAGAGAGGGCCATACCCTTATGCCTGCTGTAAGAGAGAATGCCTAGCGCTAAATGTGTAGAGACCAAATGCTAAGCCAGTAATGACTGTCAGTGTTCAAAAGCATCTTAAAGCTACAGTTTCCCCTCTGTTAAAGAACACTTGCCTTATGGAAACCTCCCTTCAAGCTGTTGGTCAGGAATCAAGACGCTCCCAAAACAATATAAGATATCATCTTTGGTTGTATTCCAGAACATGAAGGTAAGTAAGACCTTATTGCTGAAGACTCTATATGCTTCAGACATGGGATTTAGCAGAATCAAGCTAGAAATGAAGACCTGATCATGGGGTGCCTATCTCTAGTTAATGCATCTACAACACAATCTTTCTATCGAAGTCTCAGGAAACATGATGGAGAGGCAGAAAGATGCTAAAGGTGCAAGGACCACGATGTCTGCGATGATAGAACCCTCTGCATCTACAAATCTTAATGATATGGTCATCTAAACAAGCCCTGTACAATGACAGCACCAGCCGACATTACAGTGTGGATGGGGGAATTCTACAAGGCCTCAGCTCCTAGATGAAGAGCTACAGGTAGCTAATAGCTGCTAAGAGGGAGACCATCCATTTTCTCCAGGAATGGGTCCCCTGATAGGGTATCCAGTGTTGTTTAGTTAGATCTTACAACTTAACCGGATTGGGGAGAATGATTAAAATTTATAGATTGCAAGCAAACAGGTCCCTGTTAAGAGAGGGCCTGTGTACAGCAAAACCCAAACAGTAACGGGCATGCTACCTACTGTCCAGACCTTGGTTTCTACAAGGACCCATGACTCAGAGAAATGCCTGAACAAATGGCGGGGACAAGAAAAGCACAAGATAAACGTAGAGTATATTTTGCTAAAAATGAAGAAAGCTGGAGATAAGCAGAAGACACAGAAGCTGTGGTGAAGTGTTTTCCACCAGCCAAACATGCAACAATCTGAAGATTAAAATAAGGATAAAAGTAAGGGGCTATAACTCATTAAAACAGGAAGCCGTGAGTTTCTTATTTAAATAATAAATTTGAAGAGAAATGTTAGTATTTACATAGCTGCAAAGTAATTTGCAAATAAACACTTCTAGTTACAAAGGGGAAAATGCAAAGTCGCAAAAGCATCTACGACTTGATTAAATGGATGAGGTGACCGCCAACAGTGCTCTGGACTTAAACACTGCCACCAGAGGGAGAATGGAGGCCACAGGACTCTGGAAGTCCCCAAAGCAGCAAGACTCATAGACTTTGCCCCAAGGCTATCAGGGTGGGGACACTGCTGGTGCTCCCTGGGAGCTGTGTAAGAGCTCCTGCTATTCAGCTTTTCTTAGTGTCACTCACACTGGGATGACCTTCTTGATGATGCTTAAAACTGGTCTTGCTAGATGCCTTAGTAAGTCTTGAACTTTTGGTAATCCTCCTGCCCTGATTTCCCAAATGTAGAAATTACAGGCATGTGCTACCACATATAGTTAGATTGAGATGAAAAGCAATGTATGTTAATTTTTGATTTTTATATTCAGATATAGAGAATACTCTGGTTTTTAGAAAATACTAAGCTATTTGAGGTTTCAGGATGCTGTTTTATAGCTCACTCTCAATTGTGCCACGAAACAAAACAAAACAAAACCCGTGTCTTGTAACTGTTATGTAAGTCTGATACTGCTTTAAAAAATATTATTAAAGTAAATGAGAAAGCTAGGGGCTACTTTACCAGTTTTATTTTAAAAATCCTTTTAAATTCATTGCTATAACCATACCGTGCATTTCATTTCATTTCAGACTGTTTGGCGCCATCAAGTGTTTAAATGAGTGTAAGTTAACTTTAATTTGAAAATTTACTTATGGTTCTAACATAAGAAACAAAGAATGAAACTAGTAACAGGATAAAGATAAAAACATTCCCAAGCCTTTAGGTGATCCCCATCAGTAATAATATCAGCACCATGGCAGGAGGGAGAAACAAACTGGGCATCACCATGGCATGGGAGCAACTGACTGCCATGCATAAAATAAGGGGCCTGATATTAAGCCCACAGAATTTAAGAGTGTCTCACAGGGTGAGAGACACTAAGGGTTCACTGTGGTAACTGCTATGGCAGAGGTGGGCAATGCCCTTGGCACAGGAAGCAGCAAACTCCATCACTTCTACTTCTTATTACGCTGTGGTGGAGGCAGAGTTTGCCTACAGAACAGGCCTGCCCACACATGATGCCTTCTGCCTTCTCGCCCAGGAAGCTCAGGAGACTTGACAGTCCTACCGTAACTAATTCTAAGGAAGAGAAGGACCACTTGGGCTGCCAGGCTTAGGTCCTGGGCTTCAATGTATAACATCTGAAAGCCCTTGTATTTCAGTCTTGGATCCTGGGCAGCAATATAGAAGGTAATACTCAGCTTCTCATTCGATTTATCCTAATTTGCTTCCTAATCGCTGTGATAAGCACATGATCAAAAAGCAACTTGGGGAGGGGTTTAATTTACCTCACAACTCCCAGTCATAGCCCCTCCCTGAGGGCAGTCAGGGCAGGAGCTCAAGGTAAGAACTGAAACACAGAGTTGGGTGGTGGTGGCGCACGTCTTTAATGTTAGCACTTGGGAGGGAGAGGCAGGCAGATCACTGAGTTCGAGGCCAGCCTGGTCTACAGAGCAAGTTCCAGCCAGGGTTAGGCAAAGAAACCCTGTCTTAAAAAAACAATCCAAACCAAACCAAACAAACAAACAAAACCCCAAACTCAAACCAAAACCAAAACCAAAAAGGACTGAAGCCAAAACCATGAAGGAATGCTACTTACTGACTTGCTTAGCTCTCTTATACAACCCAGAGTCATTTGCGCAGACCCTCCCACATTGATCATTAGTGAAGAAAATGCCCGATAGACTTTCCTACAGACCAGTCTTTGGCCAGGGAACTCCAGAAATTAAAGGGCAAGTACAAGAATTAGGGACCCAAATCCCCACAGTCAAACACTGTTTTCACGGGATCTCTGATTTCATGTAATTGTCACAGCTGGACGTTTATACCCATCAAAAAGGTTTGTGTATCACTAAAGTCAGAAACCAGAAAGCTAGAACAGCAGAGGAAAAGCTGAGAATTCAGCTGGTCTTTGTAGAGCACTTGTTTAACATTTTGCCAAACACACTCACACACTCATATTTAGTGCCAAATGTCTGACCAAAAAAAAATCCCTATTTTCATTAAGTCTTTCTAAAGCCACATGGTTTCTCTGCTGTGGTTATATCCTAAGTCATTTCTTAAAGAAAAAAAAAGCATTTTTAAAATAAAGCCTATGAGCTATCATAACTGTGGGATGAAGCCAGTGTTAATTCTATCAGGCTAATAAAACAAAGCAATAAATACATGGCCACTCTCCATTCAGGGAAGGAAAAGTGTGTGTGTGTGGAAATAGGGTCTTGTTGGCCCAGGCTGCCTCTGAACTTACTCTGTAGTGGAACATCACCTTCAACGCTCTGCCCCTTTCTCCCAAGTGCTGGGATTATAGGCACCTGCTACCACGCTTGTGGCGATGGAAATCAAAACTCAAGCCTTGTGCATGTCAAGCACGAGGGGGAATAAAAACGAAGGTTTTAACTTTAAATGAAAAGAAAAAAGGCAGGATGAAGAAAGATCAACTTACAAGATAATTTAACCTGTTTTGCATAAGCCATCTTCATTTTCTCTTACACAATAAACGAGGCGTAATATTCTCATTACTTTAATTTAGAAGTAATTATTTGGTTGTCTCTAACCTGAAGGAACGCCCGAGCTTCTTTATACCTGCACTCGATAAATCTGGAGCGTGGCACTTCTTCTAGAAAGCGTCCTGGGTCTTTTGGAATAAACACATCTAGCCCATCAATAGTAACCTGCTGCAACTCTGGCCTAAAAACAAAAATTAAGATATACTATCAAGATTTAATCCAGAACACAGGCAGCCTTTTAATATAGTGAACATCAGCAAAGGAGCTAACCATCAAATGAATTTCCTTCAATGCTTCAGGTGCCAATCAGCAGCTTTATTAGGGCCTTGAAAATCCAACACCCAATAGCAACACAGAACCTTAGTTTTAAATAATTTTCACTAATGCAGCTAAATTTGGGGATGAAGGAGGAATGGCTCTATGGATTGAACCTAGGGCCTTTTGCATGCTAAGATTTTTGACAAAAATAACGGATGCAACACTGACAAGAGACTGTCTCTCAGAGCCCACTAATCACTCCTGGTCACTCCAGCTGTGAACATCCTTCCAGCCGTTTCTCACACGTGTGATACTGAACACTATAAGGAAACAAAAATAGGCATGCCTTACAGGTCTAAAGCATAACAAGCAGTATTTCCCTGAAAGTGCTCTCAAAAGGCTTTGACATGAAAACTCTTATAAGCATGATAAACTTTAAGACAAAGGACAAACATTCAGTCTATATTTACGTAGGTTCCAGTGCTCCAGACAGATTAAAGCATCATCGTTAATGACTTCCGAGGAGAGAGAAAAGTACAACTGGGGTCAGAAAGCTGATGTTCACAGTCTGGGGTCACACGCGTCTCCTAAAGTGCCTGTTCTCGCCAGCAGTGTTTATTACTGTGATAGTTGAGGACAGAAGTCTACACTGAGTATTAATTTTAGTCCTGTGATTTGTCTTAGCTTTCTGAGGCAGGGTTTCACGATGACAGCCAGGTTGCCCTGCAACTCATTAGCTAGCTCAGCCTCACCTGCAGCTTGCAGCTCTCCTGCTTCAGCTCCCCGAGTGCTAGGATTTACATGTGTGAGTCACCACCTCAGGACCCAGGGAAAACACACACACACACACACACACACACACACACACACACGCACGCACGCACGCACCTAAGACATAAAGGCACAAAGTAATGAGTTACAAGCATCTGTGTTTGCATCTTCATCACAGACACTGCATCTTATCGGCTCCCCTAGAGGTCTCTGTGTACACCACTCAATAACTCCTTCTCTACTCTCTAGGGACACATTCTATCTCGTTAGTACCTTTATTCAATTTTAAATATGTCCATGAACACAGCATGACTATATACTATCATTCTTTTCTGCCGGGTTTGAGACACTCAGTATTGTAGGACTCATTCACGCTGTTGCAGACTGGCAGCAGGTTTTCCTGAGGTACAATACTTCACTGTATGAGTATATATGCGTATATATAAATATAAAACACATGATATTATTCATTCATTATTGTTCTTTGTTTTAGACTTACCTGTCAAAAGCTCCAGGATAACGACCAAACTGTAACTTTCGAAAAGGAACAAACTTTCTGTCCATGTGTCCTCTGAGCCGTAGGTGGCCATGCCAGAGGTAGTTGCCGCTCCGCTCATGAAACACCACCAAGTGGATGGCGTGAGTGGCCAGCCTACAGACATAGTGCAGGGGAATCTCAGTTCCAGAAAGTGAGTCTATTCCATCTAGCCGAGGATCTTTGCTTTCAATCTTTAGGCACTGAAATCCCATATTCTCAGCTATCCGAAACCAGCCATCCTAGAGTAAGACAAAGATCAAGCCTGAATATTTAAAACCAAACGCTAGTAACAAAACTAAAGCAATTGTTATGCCATTACTTAAGACATATTTTTATCTTAATTTGCTTTTTTTTGCCAGAATGTTTTAAAAAATGAGAGTAGTAAACAGAAGGCAGTGCTGAAAGAATGAAGTAGCAAACAAAGGTGTGAGGAATATGTCTAAGGACTCTGAAGAGTAACGCAAACTTCTCCCCTAGGATGAGGAAGCTCACTTAGTGCTCTGGTAGTAGGAACAGAAAAGCAAACTGACAATGTTTATCTCCTAACACTTTCAAAGTGCTCTAACAGAATTCCCACCACAGAGCAAACACCAGGAAACAGACTGCAACATACTGTACACAATGAACATTTTCAAGATCATTAGAATTTAAATCTCATTTATCAAGATTATCCGATATAGAGAATTTGATGATTAAATATTATTATGAGTATCTGCTGGCCTAATAGATGTGTCCACATTACAACTCAAGCATTTATGCTTCAGGGAACACTGCAGAAGGAGGGCCCAAAAGACAGTAAAAGCCGGCATACCAGGAAACCTGCTGGGAAAGAAATGGCTGATGCAATTTTGTTTTGATTAAAAAAATTAAAAAAAAAAAAAAGACTATCTTCTGGATACAGTGGCCTGTGCAAAAAGTCTGTAAATTTGAGGCTAGCCTCAGCTACAGTGAACTTCTGATTCTTAAAGGTCTTGTATTTCACAGGAACTTATAATCTCCTAAGAGCTTTTACATTTGCATTTGGATATGATACTCACCCTATAAAAGAAGTAGCATAATTATTATAGATAAGGAAGCATACTTAAAGACAACTTTTGAAACACAGGGAATAATACAGACAGCCACTTAATGTGTACCAAGTGCAAGTACACTGATAGCTCCTTTGCTGCCCACAGAAACTATGGTTTATAAGTACTGTATGCTTTTCCTATAAGGAAATTAAGCATTCCAACTTGAATGAGTGGGCAACACCAACATGTACAAATCTCCCTAGTGGATATTTGCACACTGATCCACCAGCAGTCATTCTATTGGTTTGTTTGTTTGTTTGTTTGGTTTTTTTTTTTTTTTTTTTTTGGTCTCTTAAGACAGGGTTTCACTATGTAGCCCTGGCTGGCCTGAAATTAACTATATAGATTAGGCTGGTCCAGAACTCATAGAGATCTGTCATCTATGTCTCCTGAGTGCTGGGATTAACTAAAGGCATGCACCACTAGCTCACAGCTCAGTTTCTTGTTCTTAAACATGAACAAAGATCAGAACATATTGCTGAAAATCTGTATCAGAAAAACACAAAAGCCAAAGAAAATGAATATTAAAACCTTTAGCAAAACACAAAGTATCAGGGAGTAAACTTTTAAGAAAAAAAAATAAAAACTTAATGACCTTTAGAGACAAAGGCAAAACCACTGCCATGAACAAAAGAGTGCAAGGACTTTGAGAAAACACACGAAACAACCAGACAAAACTACTAAAGCAATAGCATTGTTAAAGCTTTTGGTTTTTACTTTTTTAAATAGAATGGTTGAAAAAAATCACAGAACAAAAATAAAAAATAAAATGATCTCTTTATATGAGAACAGAGGACCAGGAAAAAGACAAAACACAAAATCAAAGACCCACAAATCCAACAAAGGAACAAAGAGCAGGAAAACTGTGTGTATTAATTAGATCCTCCTTGAAAACATGGATGTCCCCTTCCGTCCTCCCATTCTCCCACCCTGAGCACGGCTGTGATGGTCCTGGGGCACTAGGAGAGTGAGGACGCTGGAATGAGGACGGAAATGGACCAAGAACTCCAGCCCTGGTATCGGTGGGAAGGCAAGTAAACACCAATGGCCACCATTATTTCAGCTCCTTACTAGAAAAGATTAAGTGCCTTATTTGCTCTAGGCTTTGTATCCAGTTATTTATAGCTAAAAATATTCCCAATACAACTTGCACGAAGAACTTTAGTGTTCTGCATTTTGAGTGGTGCAACCATCTCCATTAGCTGCGGCAGCTGACTCACCTCGTTCTTCCACAGGTGATACTGCAGCGCAAACGCAGTGAAGTCTCGCGGAACACAGAAGAACCTGCAGTCTGAAGCGGGGCCCTGAGAAGTATTTTTCACTTGTTCAAAGTTTTTATTAATCAATTCCAGAATCCAAGGGTCGATAAGGAACACTGGCACATTTTGGCTGGATGTCAGCATAACAAATTTCTTAACTGCACGCTGTTGAGAGGAAAAGAATCTCTTTGATACCACTAAGTCAACATCATTTCCCCCCAGTACTGGGGAATTGAATCCAGGACCTCACCCATGTTAGGACAGTGCTCTGTCACTGAGCTCTAACCCCAGCCCTCCTGTAGCTTTCATTTTGAGAGAAGATCTCATTAAGTCACCTAGGCTGGCCTTAGACTCACTATGAAGCCCAGGCAGGCTTTGACTTTGGATTCCTCCTGCCTAAGATTCCCTATAGGTGTGATTAAAAGGCTTGGGCCACTAGGCCTACCTCATTACAACTTATTTTTGTTAAATTTTTGATCAATTAATTTTCTAAGAATTTACAGAGTGTCTACCCAATAGACACCATGCTTATCACTGCACTAGGAATACACAAATGAATAACACACACAGTTCTGTCCTCAAGAGGAGCACAGTCTACTAAGGAATTAAACAAATCGCTACAGTTCAAGATGAAATATGCTCCACAAAATGCAAATGACCCAGTGCAAAAGCAGGAAGCAAGGAATGGCCAGACGTGTGGACGAATGCTTGGGACTTCAGCACCCCAAAGGTAGAGAACAGAGACGACGCAAGGTCTGAGGCAATCCAGGGTATGCATAGAAAGTTCCAGGCCAACCAGGGCTACACCAGTGAGATCCTGTTCTCAAAATAACAGCGCCTTTAATCTCAGCACTCGGGAGGCAGAGGCAGGCGGATCTTGTGAGTTCAAGGCCAGCCTGGTCTACAAGAGCTAGTTCCAGGACAGGCACCAAAGCTACAGAGAAACCCTGTCTCGAAAAACC